>NW_008794407.1:5204581-5208197 GCF_000699145.1 Aptenodytes forsteri | reverse complement strand
GGCCACTAGGTTGGTCAGGCAGGACTTGCCCTTGGTGAAGCCATGCTGGCTGTCTCGAATCACCTCCTGTCCTCCATGTGCCTTCGCATAGCTTCCAGGAGGATCTGTTCCATGATCTTCCCAGGCACAGACGTGAGACTGACTGGCCTGACTTCACAACAAGGTCTACATTCAGGCACCATGAAAGTGAGTACAGTGTTTGAAGGATGTGCTCCAGCCTTAATGATAATTGTTTGTTCAATTTCTGTGCCTTAGCCAAAGACTGCAGAAGGTTATTCTGTCCTCTAAAATCACTTAATTTGCCTATGACAATGTACCTAAGAAAATAGTCTGCAATCACTAGCAAAGATCAATAGGCATCAGCACTTCAGCTTCCAAACCTTAAGATGTCATGCCATTTGGGCCTTTATTACCACTATTTATCTTATTTATTATCTGGATCAATTTTATTTAAGACCAGGACTCTGAATGAGACACTATCTCCTCAGAATGGCATTTTCTCAGAAAACGCACTTCTAAAAAATGTCAGGTGGACTGAATCACAAAGAATTTGGCTTTCTTCCCTACATGACTAACATAAAAAATAATTAGAAAGGGCAGCTCTAGATTGTTAGGAAACAGCTCCATTCCAGACACAATCAATTCAAGTACATGGTTGAAAATAATAAAACAGCGAAGAGTTGATAAATCTTTTTGTCTCTGGTCCTCTACTTGTATTGTTCCCATTCTTTTAACAGAATTTTGAAACCAGAAAGGACTGTTGTGATCATGCCATCCAACAGGCCACAGAATTTCATTAACGACTTCCTGCATCAGACCTGTAATTCCTGCCTGAGCAAGAGTAGGTGCCATTCAGGCAGACCCTTAATCTTGGTTCTAATACTTCAAATGATGGCATATCCCTCACAGTCATGTAAATTACTCCAGCTGCTAGTCATTCACACTTATTTCTCATTTGAACTTGCCTAGAGTAATTTCCAGTATTTTGTTGTGCTTTTCCCTGTTAAAGTTTCAAATCTTTTCTCATCTTAAACTTGTGGGTTCTCATAGGTGATGGAAAAACTATCCTTAAACATTTGCTGGATAAAATAGATAGCTTTAGGTCTTTTTTGTGTGAGGTCAATTTTCTAGGCGACCAATTCTACCTTTTGGGTTTTTTTGCTACAGTATTCTAGAAAACAGCCTTATTTTGAATAGCATTACAGTCACTGGCTGTAAATCAATCCCCAAAGATGGCTGGAAATTTTTTCAAAATTTGATCATAAATGTCTCAAAAAAATTCTTGTGACACTTCTGTATACTCAGTCCTACTAAAAAGAAAAAATATTACTAGCTATTTTTTCTTTGTAGCTGCCATAGTAAGATTTCAAAGCCACAATAAGGATTTTACACTTTTCATTTGTATTGTTGAAAATACGAGTAATAGTTCATCTATTTTAAATCTGCCTTAAACAATATCAAAGACAATACCTTTTCAATAAAAAGAGTCTGCTTAACAAGATCAAAAGGAATAGATATTTATCTATTACAAAGAAGCATAACTCTGGAATTCTGTCAAACTACACTGATTTACATCAGCCCATAGTATGACCTAGAGTTTTATTTCTCAGTGATAAAGTAGACACGTTCAAACTCACTTTTAAACAGCTGCTGGATTCTCCTGCATTTAATGAAGAGCAGAAATCTTACCATTTTAAATATAATTTTAATTTAAAATAAGAGCTGATCTGTTTTATAGATCTCAAAACTATTAAATACTTTCACTGTTCTCAGTTTTGAAATTAAAATCACTCTCTGTATCACAGATAACTAAATGCATATCATCTCATGATACAACTATGTAATCCATCTTAAAACAGCAACAAATAAAATATAACCAAAAGTAACCCTGAACACTCAAATTAAATGAGGAAAAGGCTTGAATATGGCATTTATTTTCACAAAAAATGACTTGTGTGTATATACATGTATTATTATAAAACTTTGAATTATAAAATACAGCTGTGCTCCAAACTTACAAAGGACCAATTATTGTCATTGCTTAGCTGATGAAGTGAGAAGATCATTCCCTTTGTTATGTCCTGCTAAAGGCTTTTTCTTGTTCTCAGAAAGGTCTTGAATTCAACAGGATGTCTTATAGCTTCCTGCATGCAGAAAGGCTTGTCAGACAGAGGTCATAGGCAGCTGGGAAAGACGTGTCTCAGAATTCCCCTTTTTTACTGCAAATAAACTCTAACAAATATTTTATTTTTTTTATATAAAGTATGCATGTGTACATATCACATACATGCACATATTTTATGTACATGTACACATATACATAATCTTCCTAATGCAAAAGAAAGTGTTGAACACCCAACTCCTCAATGTGGGGTGGATTCTTCAATGAGGAGATTATTGCATAAAGGAGACAAACCTCATCATCTTCGAGCTGTAATCTTCTCTGCAGTTTCATCCTGAAGGTCTGTGCCTTGAACTAGGGCAAGACATGAAAACGATATTAAGTTGACCAAGAATGATCAAATTAAGGCAGTTCTGGACATGCAGAGAAACAGAAACCATAGTTGCCTGAGAAAGTTTCTTGGCTGAGACTGTAGGCAGTAGGTGAGAGCTTGGTGGAGTTTTGAGGCTTGTACTGAGACAATTTAAACTCAAAAATCCTTGTGTGCATATGAACTAGGGCAAGACATGAAAACGATATTAAGTTGACCAAGAATGATCAAATTAAGGCAGTTCTGGACATGCAGAGAAACAGAAACCATAGTTGCCTGAGAAAGTTTCTTGGCTGAGACTGTAGGCAGTAGGTGAGAGCTTGGTGGAGTTTTGAGGCTTGTACTGAGACAATTTAAACTCAAAAATCCTTTTGTGCATATGTGTCTAGGACCTTTCACAGCTCTGCAGCATTACAACGAAGTCTTCATACATATATAAGCAGAATTTATGTAGATATTATGGATATTTTACAATCCTAGCATAATGTACAGTGGCCAAATGAAAACTAGGTTTTTTTACAGAAAATGAACAAAAAATTATTTGAAAATGACAATTAGATTAAAATATAACTTTTAGACATAAATGTATGCATACTTCTGCAAATATTGCATATACTTATGAAAATATTACATAAAACTTACTAATTAGATCTGAATGTTAAAAATAAAGGTATTGAAATGACTGCTTTTGATGTGGCTGAAAAATCCTGTTTTCTTTACTTTGAAATGGGTTACTTTGTTAACAGGTAATATATTTCATTTCAGACTTAAGGTCTTAGATTTTTTTAATATAGAGTTATACATTATGATTGACTACATCATGTTACACTATTATTGGTTATTTCATGGCAAAATGCATATACATATTTGTATTATATATAACATGTATGTGTATATATGTATATATGTGTGCATGTATATATTATATATGTTGTTATATATTATATATGTGATATTATTCTATTTATAGCATTTTTATTAAAATATACAGATGAAGTTGCTAAGCCACTATCCATCGTATTTGAGAAGTCGTGGCAGTCCGGTGAAGTTCCCACTGACTGGAACAAGGGAAACATAACCCCCATTTTTCAAAAGGGAAAAAAGGAAGACCCGGGGAACTACAG
>NW_008794407.1:5160291-5203309 GCF_000699145.1 Aptenodytes forsteri | reverse complement strand
TTGGACTAGATGACCTTTAGAGATCCCTTCCAACCCAAACTATTCTATGATTCTATGATTCTATAAGTAACAAAAACTTTGAAGCCATGAAAAGCAAATGTTTTGGTAGGTGCTATAGTCATTTTTCAGACTGCTGTAAAACAATGCCAGACCACCCGTTTTCTGCTTTGGCTGCTCTTTTTTCTGACATCTGCATTGACTATGCTTGGATATGCAGGAGGACCTGTCTGACTCTTCTCCATCTGTAAAAGTTTGGATCTGAAAGGTCTGAGCTCCTGAATGACGGCAGAGTTTCCCTGCAGTTTTGCACATTTGACCCAGTCCTTTCAAGCTTATCTCCTACATTCCTTAGTTCCCAGAACTAGCTGATGTTCAAAACACTGTATAACATTATTACTTGTCCTGCCTTTTGACAAAATGAAAGATTTTGAGTACATAAATTTGCTTTATATGCTACTGACATGTCTCAATTAAAAGCATATCCTGGCTTTTACTCCTCATCCATATGCTGGAGAAATTGGTTGTCTTCAGAGACTTTCTCCCTTCCTTTTTTTCTTTTTTTTTCCTTTTTTACTATTGTATATATTGATACATCTGGTATAGAGCCAATAAAATTATTTTGCTGAAGGAAGAATTTTGATAAAAGAAAAATAGTTTTCCGAAATGAACCTGCATAACTTTGTTTACCACTTCTCAAAAAGCAGTTATGGGCAATGAGGGAGGTAAAATAATAGGATGTGTAAGCAATGCAGTGAGCCATACGTAAAAATGAAAAGCCTGGAGAATGTCTTACCCAAAGACAGCCAAAGGTCTAAGACTGCTTGTGTTAGACAAATGAAGAGAGGCTATTAACTAAAATAGTCTAGAGAAACTAGACCGGGAATATCTGTTAACTGATAAATGAACTGCTGTACCTCTAATTTAATTGTGACGTTAACTATAAAACTTGACAAGACTTCTAATGGAATTTGGTATTAATAGAGACCTCAAGAATATTCTGTGTTCAAAAGACGTTCTGGATTCTGTGCTTTTGGGATAAAATGAAGCTCCAGTTATTTGAGAATAGGTTTAGAAGTACATGGAAACAGATTAACAAACAGCTATTCATTTTAGCCTTATTACATCTTCTTTTATTGCCACTGTTTGGTAGTTGCCTCTGTCAGGAACATGATGTCGGCATAAACTACTCTGAGGCTTGTTACCTTGGGATGGCAACATCTATGACCTTAATAGAGGCATTTTTTACATACAGTAATTTTTTCATTAAAAAAATAGGAATAATTTGTAAAAAATATCAGTTTAATTTAAAAGTTCACTGGTTACTGAGAAATCAGTTTTGACAGAATACTTTCAACCAAACTTTATACACAGGCTTTCTTGCATGCATGCATACGTGCTGTATGTGGTACAAAATGCTGAGTTCGTTCCTCAGCTGTCTTAGGTTTCCATGTCCATCAGTCATCTAACTGGACAATGATGTGGAGCAATAAGACAGCTGTATTGTGTTCTTAGTTTCACTGCAGGGCTGTTGTCCCTGCAAAGGTTTTCTTGAGATCTGTAATTTTCATTACTGCTACTTCACTCTCACGGCACACATTTGTAACTAAGTTTGTGGAACAGCAGTATTTATCATGCTAATAATACCTACTAGAAAGGAGTAAGCACTACTCACAAAAAAACCACTAGATTAGATTGGAATATTATTTTGCTTGTCTTAATGTTTCTTGCTTGCTTCACTGGAACAGTTCTGAGAAGCATATTTTAAAAATACAATTAATTAAAAGTTTTCTATAAAAAATAAACCACTCCATTTATTTAACTTCTCACAATAATGAATAATATTTTTAAATAGCAACATTGCATTATCTTATTGTGTCTCAGCCATGTGTTTCAAGCGACTTTGATGGTATCTGCAAGGCTAACTAGGGATACTCATTTTCTGTGTTTATCCCAAAGAACGTATCTAGTTTCTATAATTTGAATACGAAGGTTATAAAATAATTTCAATGCAAAATTAGCCTTTTTTATAGGGAAGGCTGATTAGTCAAGTACACAGCTGCAATTTTTCCATTTCCTTCTCTATATTTTTCCAGGATCATTTACTATCCAAAACAAAATAAATATATCATATTTCCACTAGCTTAAAAGAACATGCCAGATTCTAGAACTTGTACTTTTTTATTTCCTACTTATCAAGTTATTTCTTTTGGATCCCCACTTACAACTTCTTTTCCTTCCAACACCACACTGTTATCTCCACTTTATAGACATTGTCTTCGTGCAAAATTGAGGCTCGTTTCAAAGTCACAGAGAAATCTGTTCTGCAGCCGGAACCTCCCTCAACGCAATCCACTGCTTGTACCTTCAGAGGTGGTCTTCATACAGGTTAAGCTTGAATTAAGATCTAGTACTTCTGGAAATCCTGTCAATTCCTACATTCTTCTTTAGGTACCAGAAATCCAAAGTCAGCCCCTGACAGAGGAAGTCCATGGCACAATAAGGAAACCTGGACTCCTGATTTCTAGGTCAGTACTCAGTACACTATTTCTCAAGTGATGTAGCTCTAAGACCAGGAACCATGTATTTCACCACTGAGTATTTAATCTATATAACATATATTTACTGAAGGAGCTTCAGCAAACTTGGATGTTATCAGACCAAGTCAGAAGAATCCTCAGAAGACACACAAAAAGATGTTTAGGTAGGTATCCTCATTCCACCCCTTTGGCAAATGATAAAGCCAGTACTATCTACCTTCAATGTTGCTATCACATTGAGATCTTCATACAGGAAGCTAAAATCTTATCTAAAGAGTTATAATTTAAAAAATATTGTATTGCTACAGCAGATATAAAAATTTTCTATTATTTTCACACAAATAATAAAAGCTGAGAGCATTTACCTGTGTGACTGTCCTGCAAGACATGAAGACAAAAAACTTTCCTGGCATATCTCTATATAATTCCACATGCCTTGAAATATTTGCATGCAAACATGGAAAAGAAGCCTTATGGAAAGTGTAAGTGCTACCAACTGTTGGCTGTCTTCCCATGCAGTAGGGTGAATTTTATCATCTATCAATATATGTTACATATTCTTTTTGGTGATGATCAAATTTGCCTACTATCACCAATAAGTTTTAGGAAGCTGTCACGTTGTGAAAAATTTGTTCATCATTCCTCAAAAAGCCAGATTATTCCCACTGTGAATACAGGTACTTTCCAACAGCTTCCTCCCTCCTACCTCCCCCCTGGCCTGACTTGTCTGCAGGACAGTATGCCTCACACACAAAAAAGTGCTCGTTAAAAACATTCCAGTGATCTAACTAATCTAATACAACATCTATATGCTTGCGTGCAATTCTTGCTACGAGTACAGACCTTCAATATTTGCTGGTTAAATTTTATTACTAAACAGCTGATGGCAGAAGCAGTAGATTGTGTTATTCTGAACAGAGTGCATCAACAAGCTTCTGTGTATTAATTCCCTCTTTACCTTTGTTTGGATTTCCCAATATCGTTGGAAGCCATTGTCAGAGATTCTGTGCACTTTTCCCTGCTCCCCTCATATCTGCAGCAAAAGCATGTCACAATGCTTTGTTAAATTTGCCATCTGTAATTTCAGAACCTCAGGTGTATCTGAGCCAGCTTTCTGCAATTCACAATAATTGTTTAATATGTCATAATTTTCAGCATACAAGCATTCTTCTTCACTTGGAAATGCAGAGGGGGAGATTCATAATGGCACTGAGATTTCCTGCTAAATTTCCCATCTGGTGACCCTCTCTCACTGGCCCTACAAAATTCTGGATTTCCATCCATTTGCAGCTGCGGCTCCTGCCCCTGTGAAATCATAGTTGCACCTGGCTAAGCAGCCTTTTAGAAAATGCTATAAATAGTGCAATATGTCATTTTCAATGGTGACGACTCCTTTTGGATTGGGAGGTAACAGCAGGTAACTTGCTGGCACACCTTACACAAGGCACTTCCCAAATCAGAGTATTTCCATCCCATTTAAGTAGATTTATTGATTTGCTAAAGGCCACAGAACAGATCCATTTTGAAGGGGAAGCAGCATCTTTAGTGGCATTCACAGGCCAATAACGCAACTTAAAGCAGCTGTTCTTAAGCTGTGTTAAAGCCAGGACAAGCCCTCCTAATTAGGCAGCTCCTTCTCTGCTTAATGCCTGTGCCGTGCAGATATGCACTGCAGGAATGAAAAGAGTTGCTGCTCTTCATGCTCAGTGTTTTGAGCGATAACTGTGAATCAATGGCTCAACAGTTGCTGGAAGCATTTGAATACATCTTGCTTATTGGTTTACGATGCAGGCATTTTCCTGGCCCTGCTTTTTGTGACTGTTAGTTATAAAAAGCAGCCGTGGAGTCTGCTGGACAGAACAGTAGGTGCAGCCCCAGGAGACCAAGATCCTATTTCTTGTCTTGCCAGCATTTTGCTGGGAAACCCTGGAGAAGTCAATCCCTTCCCCTAGCAGAATTCCCCCTTCTCTAAAACCTGGTTCTTCTAAAAATACACCATTGAAAATCTTTCCTTCATTCAAACCCCATTTTATCTAAATTCATTCATCTCAGAATCAAAACATTGAACAGTGCTGAAAATGACAAAACAGAATTAAATCACAGTTGAAGATAAAACTGACAAAAGGAAGCTGTAACTCTATTTACTGTTACTGAGGGTTGTTGCATATCACCTTGGGACAATTTCCACTTTTCGTGCCAGACAGAGAGATATTTATTTTGTTGCGAATATTTGGTTTAACATTTTACTTCTGAAGTCTCAGGAGAAAAATTTGCTGTAGATGATTTCATCTCTGGAAAAAACTCACGAGGACTCTTTAGCTGTTTCAAGACAATATGCTTGGCAATTAATAACCGAATGCAGCCTGTCCAGATTTCCCAGGTCACAGTTACAGGTAAAAAATGTTGACACCCGCTGCCATACTGCAACACACCAGTGATTAAATCAGGAAGGGAATGGGCCTGCTGAAGAATCTGTACCATTTCAAGTGGTAGCACCTGAATGTAGCTTAGATGATGACAGGTTGTTGGTTAGACTATCCTACCCTCTGCCAAAAAATCTGCCAAAGGCAAATATGGACTTGTAGTCATCGATTAGGATTAAGGGAATGGGCCTGCTGAAGAATCTGTACCATTTCAAGTGGTAGCACCTGAATGTAGCTTAGATGATGACAGGTTGTTGGTTAGACTATCCTACCCTCTGCCAAAAAATCTGCCAAAGGCAAATATGGACTTGTAGTCATCTGATTAGGATTTTTTTTGCTGTTGGTTTGTTTTGTTGGGGTTTTTTGTTTGTTTGTTTTTTTCTTGAAGGCCTGCTACAAATAGTAGGAGTTGTCATTCTGTTTGATTTTCATCTTCCCTGAAAATCTTTTGTGCTTCCGCAACGTAAAATTGATCCAACGCACAAGATTTTCTGTATCTTCTTACAAGACATGGAAGAAGCATTAAAATTTGACTTAGTTTGGTCTACACTGCAATTGTTACAGTTATTAAGACAATTAATGTCTTCAGTTTTATAAGGATTTCTTTACGTGATTCCTCACGTTCAAAGTTTATGTATAAAAATGCGTGGGAGTGGTCACATTTCAGTCAGGAGCTGTTAAAACTCCATAGCCAACCCTGAAGACAAATGGGTTATCAACTCTGGCCTTTAACTAAACCCATTTTCCTGAAAGAAAAAGGGATTGCAGCTGTCAGGGCCCTGGTGCACGGCAGGGCCCTGGCATCCCCCGCTGCCCGGAGCCTGTGCCCCACGGTCCCCCCAGCCCAGACCAGCCTGGCCATGCTCCGTGGTGGGACCCAGGCTGTGGCTGCTGGGCAGGAGCTCACCCACAGCACTTCCCAGCACCCCTAAGGCTGATGCATTTCCTGCAGCGAAGGCAAAACAAATCCCACCAAGTGAAAATCTGGTTTAGGGCCCGGGACACGTGGGGGGTGTGTGTCTCCAGTGTCTGCTGGCCGGCCCTGTGCAGGGTCCCTGAGTGAGATGCTTCAGTAACCCCACGTACCCTTGGCTCTGGCCAGCCAGAAAATGCACACAGTGCTTTGTGTCCCTGAAGTAGCAGAGAAGGCAAGAGGATTAGCAAATCTGGATCTCGCTGTAATGAATTCGAGTTCGCATAAGAAAAATATTTACTAAAGCTATCTATAGCTGAGACAAGGGAAAACAAACAGATCCCATTTGGAGTTCAGAACATCCATTGAAAACCACTGTGCAAAACAAAAGATGCTCAGAAATTAATATTTTGTCACATACTGCTACTATTTTACATAAAATTACATTGGAGGAAGAACAGGCACTATGATTCCCTGTGTTTTAAGGTCAGCCCAGGAAGTAAGCAGTTACGGAGTATATGTGAGACGCTGAAACAGCCACAGCTCAAACTTTTCCGTGGCCTACACACCACATTTAAATTTGTCATTTCTGTTTCAGATGCATTCATATTTATATAATAATAGATTTGCATTCCTGAGATTTAAATATGAAGTGATGTGATAAAGCTTTAGATCCTCTAAAACTGGGTGCATCCAGTCAATCTAAGCCATCCCACAGACATTTGAAATTCCAGAGGGGCAGAGATCAGTGTTCTTTGAAAAGAGGTTCCATCATGGCATCTGAGGGCATAATCAGTGTTAACTTGTGAAAGTGCTGTTTAATGAGATTAATTAATGTGGTAATAATATAAACTTTCATAGAGTAGGTATTACATGCGCTTGTCCTTTTCTTATTCTTTCTTGGATGTTCATGTATATCCATTGATGTAGGAAATTTCTAAGCTAGACTGACCCTTTGGCAGAACAGGTAGTACTGGTTGTGTTTTATTACAAGTTTTAACACACACACAGAAGCTTTTCAAGGGTATTTAATGCAGTCTTTGTAGAGCTTCTCTTAGAAGAGCTGATTCACTGCCAAAAACATTTGAACAGCTGAAGGAATGAATGTACATGAAATAGTCAAAGGTTACAAATTCTTTCCTGTCAGTTTATACTCTGGCAAGAACTGAAAATTTCATTTCAGTTATGAAGGTTTTTCACAGATTTTGAACAAACTGCTAGTAATATGAATGACCCAAAGACCTGGTTTGTAAAAAAACCTTTTTTTTTTTTTCTTTTCCCCGCCTAGAGAAGAAGAAACCCGCTTTGCACTCAGACTACTTGGGAAGACTGCGAGAGACTTGTTAACACATGCTGAGATTTGTGTACTTGAGCTCTGAAAGGAGAGAAAAATCAATTAGCAAGAGAATGTGTATCTTTTTTGTCACTTGCACATATAAAAGTTTAAAGAGAACACAGACTCTGACATTGAAGTATACTGTGAAGGCAGAAATTGTAGATTCTGTAAGGTATGCCTGGAAGGACAGAAAACTCTATTGAGAGATTTACTGGCTGTCTGCCATACTCTGAATAGCTGCCTGTCAATGCAACATGTGGCATCTTTCAGATAGCATATTCTCTCAAGCAAGTCCATAAAGGTGGCAGATATCAAGAGAGAATGTAAAAGAGTGCTTGTGTTAATGCTTGAGAGCATTTATATTAACAGTTAAAAAAAGAGAATACTCTTAGGCGTTGATTCTGTTGGTAGCGACACAAAATGATCACATTCACTCCATTCCCCTGTAACCAGCTGTGATTTGTATTTTGAATCCAGGAAATCCACATATTTATGTCCCTCGGTGTTTGAAAGAATTTTAGTTTCCTACCATGCAAACTGAATTATGGAGTTGCAAGGGTCCCTTCCCATAAAAGAGTTTTTAATTCTAATTATTTATTTCTATCTGTGGTCATGGTTATGTTTTCAACCCTTTCCACTGTAGACCTACAAGCTATAAAATTAATTTATGGTTTTGGAAGGAAGGGGAACAGCAATAGTTCAAAAGAATTAGATGCTGTCTGAGACATAACAATATGCCTACAATTCCTCTCTTCATCTTACTCCCTCCTCGAGGATCATCACCATTGCACTATTGTTAAATAGAAACTTATGATGAATATGGTCAACCTAAAAGATGAATGATAATTTAAATTTTCTCTTTATAAATTAAATGTCTTTTTACTTAACATAATAGAGGACTCTATCTCCACTACAGTCCCTTTAAGTTACCAAAATTCAGGTGAGAAACCTGACCGTGTTTTTTGCAGGAGAAATCATTGTACTGTCGGCCATCACTGTATTTTTACTATTTCTATCACATTAGACAAGAGTGGAAATTGATGGATATTTATATAAATTGAAAAAAGCAGAAGCAAGGATTTTGAAAAAAAGCAAAGCAAATAAAATAATAAACAATATTTACAGGAGTGAAGCCAGAGTCCCCACTAAAACATAAAAATAAAAATAATCAGAGGAAGAGGCAGCTCTCTTCTTAAACCTTTTAAATGAATCTGAAATCAGCAACGTACACAGTATATAGCTGTGTAACTAGCTGGTGTTATCATTGCTCCAGTCATCCTTTCCTGTCTTTTTCATATCCATCGCAATACTATGCATCACTCCTACGCCCAGGCATCCGCAGAGGCCTTTGCAGGACTGAGGGGTTAGATTCTTGAATCTTCCAGGGCTGAAACCCTCCTGTGCATGGTGTGTAATGCAGCTCACCCCTGACTGAGGCCACTGAGTCCACCACCACATATGTATCTATCTAGCTTGAATGCAAATGCTTAACGCATTACAGCAGATAAGAAGCCACGCTGTTGTTAAAGTGCAGATGTAAAGCTTTTTTCAGCTCACACTGTTAGGTCAGCTAGCAGCTATATATTTAAAGTGGCTATAGCTTCTGAATTGTCTTCTGTGAATGGCAATACCAGAAAAGCAAAATCCAATGCGGAGGCAATTGTAGGCAGTCCATATCTGGAAAAGAAATGTACAAATGTCCAGAGCAGACAGGGCTGAAAGTCCAGCACAGGCATCTGTGGTTCCTGGAGTGGTTGGGGACTTTGAAACATACCCAAACTGCAAACCTCTTACAATATGTTCTCCTCTAAATTATACTTTATTTTCATTCCAAACACTGTCTGTGCTCCTCTTTCACATCTTTAATGAAATACCGAACTTTGCGTTTATGTCCACAAAATAAGTTCAGACTGTTTTCCTTCTCGTCTCTTACTGACTAGGTAGTTTGGGTATTCTTTTGCTTCTTCCAAATGTAAATAATAATTTCTATTTTTCCTTCCTGAATTCTTTCTTATTTGTTTTTATGCTACCAATGCACCTGTAACTCCCCAGGGATCAAGAGGATTTGATAAACAGGGTTGGCTGCCTTCAGGCTTGCTGGTTATTTTGTCAGAGAATACAGTATCAGCTTCTTGGCACCATGTGTTCCATCTATTTATTTCCATTGTCAGTGCTTGAACTTTGTCTGCAGGATAGCGTAGGTGATCTATGTGGAAACAAACTCTAATAACATAGAAGAGGAATAACAAAATGAAGCTGGTGGATTAAGAAGGACAAGGATCAGTCTCCCCCAGTACAGAAGTACATGTTAATTTAGCCCATCATTAGAATAAGCTTGTCTAGCCATCCATGGCCAATGTAGTATTAAAGAATAAATAAAAAAAAAATGTTAGTGTCTGCAAAAGAGAGAAGGAGGACTTAAGCTTAGGAAGACTCTCCGATTTTCTGGTTTGGCCCAGACTAGCCCCTAGACCTACATCAGTGTCATTAATCTAGCGACAAGCTAAAAAAGAGTGTAATAAAGGTGAGTTTCAGCCCTGTTAGTATATATCCCCTGTGCTGGGATGAGAACATGCGGCGTTAGTCCACGAACTGGCTGTGGAAGTCACTGACCCCAGCGCAGCTACCCAGATTTCCTTGGTAGCACAAGCTCAGCTCTTTGGTTCTACTCTGTTCCTAAATAAGCCAAGTCTTAGCTACAAAATCATCTTTTCATCTGCTTTCTATAAATTTCCTTTATGGCTAGAAGTCAATGGTATTTTGGCTATACAGTTTGTTATAAAAATATTTGGAGATTAAACCATGTAGTATTCCTTAAAACCATTAGAAGACAGATCTTAAAACTAACTTTGTTATTCACTTCACTTCAGTATTAGATTTGCATGTATTCCTTAGCTTTTGAGATGGACAAACCAGACCAAGTAATATTATTTAGTAACAAATTGTGTACTACTAATACAAAAAAACTTGATAAAACCATTAGGCAACACTTTTCATTCTGTTCTCAGTGAAAATTAGAGTCAAATGTGTAGATGTACGTGGGAGTTAGTTGAAATAAAAATGAAATGAGTGGTGACCTGGGAAATTAGTGAAGGTCATTGAGGAGATGAAATACACTACTGAAAATAAATAGATTATTACCCTTATTGTTTATTTTAAAAGGACATTATTTACTGAGTAATTAATTCAAATTATTTTCCCTTGTTATTAGGGGAGAGCCATATTCAGGAAGAGCTTTGTTTAACAATATTCTGTTTGAAAATCATAATAATTTACTACTGGGCTAAATTGTATCCTCTGGCTGAGACACCATATGTTCTATCAAGAGGGAGGCCATGCTACAAAGTCCAGTTCTGTACTGTTTTCAGAGTTTGGTTATATATAAATGAGCAATGCTCCCAAGCCTTTCTGTAATAGCAGTGCAACGTCTTTCCTGCATCTGTTGTTTCTGTGTAATCTTTTTTATACATTGTACAGAAAATCTACACAAAAGAAGGAAGGCAAAAAAGAAAAAAAATAAACTCACATTGACAGATGAACATTATGTGAACAGTTATTGTAAATGGATTGGGAAAGTAAGTTCAGTATCAGCTTTTGGAAAAACTGTTGCTGATTTATAGATGTAGCAAGGAATTGCAAAAGTGAGAATAAAAATAAGATGAAGTAATAACGATAAACCAATTTCTTCTTTTTCTTTACATAAAATATTTTGTTGTACTCACAATTTGAAGTATCTGGCTATATTTATAATGTGTTCCATTTTGCTATGAAGTTCTTCCAATTTTTCCTTCCTGAATTCTTTCTTATTTGTTTTTATGCTACCAATGCACCTGTAACTCCCCAGGGATCAAGAGGATTTGATAAACAGGGTTGGCTGCCTTCAGGCTTGCTGGTTATTTTGTCAGAGAATACAGTATCAGCTTCTTGGCACCATGTGTTCCATCTATTTATTTCCATTGTCAGTGCTTGAACTTTGTCTGCAGGATAGCGTAGGTGATCTATGTGGAAACAAACTCTAATAACATAGAAGAGGAATAACAAAATGAAGCTGGTGGATTAAGAAGGACAAGGATCAGTCTCCCCCAGTACAGAAGTACATGTTAATTTAGCCCATCATTAGAATAAGCTTGTCTAGCCATCCATGGCCAATGTAGTATTAAAGAATAAATAAAAAAAAAATGTTAGTGTCTGCAAAAGAGAGAAGGAGGACTTAAGGTTAGGAAGACTCTCCGATTTTCTGGTTTGGCCCAGACTAGCCCCTAGACCTACATCAGTGTCATTAATCTAGCGACAAGCTAAAAAAGAGTGTAATAAAGGTGAGTTTCAGCCCTGTTAGTATATATCCCCTGTGCTGGGATGAGAACATGCGGCGTTAGTCCACGAACTGGCTGTGGAAGTCACTGACCCCAGCGCAGCTACCCAGATTTCCTTGGTAGCACAAGCTCAGCTCTTTGGTTCTACTCTGTTCCTAAATAAGCCAAGTCTTAGCTACAAAATCATCTTTTCATCTGCTTTCTATAAATTTCCTTTATGGCTAGAAGTCAATGGTATTTTGGCTATACAGTTTGTTATAAAAATATTTGGAGATTAAACCATGTAGTATTCCTTAAAAACATTAGAAGACAGATCTTAAAACTAACTTTGTTATTCACTTCACTTCAGTATTAGATTTGCATGTATTCCTTAGCTTTTGAGATGGACAAACCAGACCAAGTAATATTATTTAGTAACAAATTGTGTACTACTAATACAAAAAAACTTGATAAAACCATTAGGCAACACTTTTCATTCTGTTCTCAGTGAAAATTAGAGTCAAATGTATAGATGTACGTGGGAGTTAGTTGAAATAAAAATGAAATGAGTGGTGACCTGGGAAATTAGTGAAGGTCATTGAGGAGATGAAATACACTACTGAAAATAAATAGATTATTACCCTTATTGTTTATTTTAAAAGGACATTATTTACTGAGTAATTAATTCAAATTATTTTCCCTTGTTATTAGGGGAGAGCCATATTCAGGAAGAGCTTTGTTTAACAATATTCTGTTTGAAAATCATAATAATTTACTACTGGGCTAAATTGTATCCTCTGGCTGAGACACCATATGTTCTATCAAGAGGGAGGCCATGCTACAAAGTCCAGTTCTGTACTGTTTTCAGAGTTTGGTTATATATAAATGAGCAATGCTCCCAAGCCTTTCTGTAATAGCAGTGCAACGTCTTTCCTGCATCTGTTGTTTCTGTGTAATCTTTTTTATACATTGTACAGAAAATCTACACAAAAGAAGGAAGGCAAAAAAGAAAAAAAATAAACTCACATTGACAGATGAACATTATGTGAACAGTTATTGTAAATGGATTGGGAAAGTAAGTTCAGTATCAGCTTTTGGAAAAACTGTTGCTGATTTATAGATGTAGCAAGGAATTGCAAAAGTGAGAATAAAAATAAGATGAAGTAATAACGATAAACCAATTTCTTCTTTTTCTTTACATAAAATATTTTGTTGTACTCACAATTTGAAGTATCTGGCTATATTTATAATGTGTTCCATTTTGCTATGAAGTTCTTCCAAATACCAGCTAACTGCATGTTTTTACACTCTGCCAAAAAGAGCAATTTTATTTGGTTCTTTATATATTTTTCCTGGGAAGTAATGTGTCTTGGGTGTTCCTCATTTAAGAAGCTGTCCATATAACTCACAGCTGTGGCTTCACAGATTAGATTCTGTGAAGAATACTTTCTGTAAAAAGCAGAAGTCTTATCCTATGAAACTGTCCTGAAGTTAGCTACAACAGCCTATATTTCAACACTTAAAAAAAGTAACAAGATTTTAAGAACTGTTGCATACTTGTAGCTTTCGTTTATTTCTAAAGCAGCTGCAGGTGCCCTGAACTGAAAGTAATCATATCTGTGGTTAAATATGATTAGAAATATAAACAGAAAATTCAAAAAGTCTGAAAACTAGTGTGGTGTGTTGACCCTGGCTGGATGCCAGGTGCCTACCAAGCTGCTCTATCACTCCCCTTCCTCAGCTGGACAGGGGGAGAAAAATTAAAACGAAAGGCTCGTGGGTCGAGATACGGACAGGGAGATCACTCAGCAATTACCATCATGGGCAAAACAGACCTGACTCAGGAAAATTAATTTAATTTATTGCCAATCAATCAAATCAGAGTAGGGTAATGAGAAATAAAACCAAATCTTAAGACACCTTCCCCTCACCTTTCCCTTCTTTCTGGGCTCAACTTCACTCCTGATTTCTCTACCTCCTCCCCCCCCAGCAGCACAGGAGGATGGGGAATGGGGGTTGCAACCAGTTCATCACACATTGTCTCTGCTGCTCCTTCCTCCTCACACTCTTCTCCTGCTCCCGTGTGGGGTCGCTCCCATGGCCGACAGTCCTCCACGAACTTCTCCAATGTGGGTCCTTTCCATGGCTGCAGTTCTTCAGGAAGGGACTGCTCTAGTGTGGGTCCCTCATGGGGCCACAGGTCCTGCCAGGAGCCTGCTCCAACATGGGCTCTCCACAGGGCCACAGCCTCCCCAGGACATGGTTTGGCCTTTTGGCTGCCAGGGCACACTGTTGACTCATATTCAACTTGCCTGAAGAATGACAAGTTAGAATTATATATATATACAAAAATAGAATTTTATGTATAGAAATTTAAAAATATAGAGAGAATTGTGCATAAGAAGCCTGAAGAACTATAAAGCTGAAATTAATTTTGATTTACACGGAAAAAAGCTTTAATCTTTGCTTTACTGATTGCTGAAAATCTACCAACTGACTCTCTTATACAGATATTATGATATATACAATTATGATCTTAAATGACTACCTTAGCTTGCAATTTGAAGCAGTTATCTTCAAGAACAATTCTCCACCAGATGTCATTTTCATAAAATCTGCTGAGTATATCAGAGGAAAAAAAATATTTTTTTTAGATTTAGCAAAGCGCTGTGAGTGTTAAAGCGAACACTACAAAACTGGAGCTGTCAGCTAAACTAAGGTAATACATACACACACTTATATGTATATATTAAGCTAATAATAAAAAGACTGACTAAGCTTTGTGAGTGGTTGCCTATGTCTTTGTTGCGTTTTTCCCTAGAGGAAGGGGAACAAATTTAAAATTCACTTTTTTTTCCCCCCCCCCCACAATGCTGACACTGGGTTATTCAAGCTTCATTTGTGAGATCTCTAGTTTTCTCCTCAACTACTAATTCAGGGTTTAACTTACAAGTTTAAATTTCTCTTGGACCTTCACACTTACATACATCACCATAAAGTACAATTCCATTTCAAAGCTGCCATTTAAAAGAAAATCCAATAGAAAATTGGTGTAGCACAAATGTAACAAAACTCATTCAGAACTCTTACGTTTCTGTTGAGCTAGACACTTGAACTTTAATTTCCTATACCTTTTTTTAAAAGTTAATATATGAAGGATAGATGAAAATTTTTTGTTGCTTATATATCAAAGATTAACAGCCTACAAAATATCCTTAGCAGTTCCTGCAGTATGACAACAGGAGCATCTCAAACTATGTCACATCCAACATGGGCAATTGAGTGGGATTTATTCTTTCTGCACATGTGTATTAAGGGCACTGACACTGAATATGGATAGACACAGAAAATGATGATGGAAAATCAGTGCTGCCTCTGACTGTTAGACCTGTATCAGAGACAGGATATTGAACTGCCTTCATCATGCACTGGTATGGGGAAAAGACCTAATGACTACATGGCAAGGACCAGTAATGGAAAAATTATTTGGCCAACAGATTACATGCACACTAAAAATATGATGTTTCAAAGTAATTATTTTACAAGCTGAGAATAAAATGCAACATCTTAAAAATAGTTTTGTTGCAAATACTCCCTCTCTCTTGAAAAGTCAGAATTTTTTATTCTGACTACAGTTACTTCTTATATTCGATCTGACTATTCTTTACCAAAATAGGCTCAATCACCTAAGCCTGAGAGTTTTGAATTGAAAGAATGGATTTTGTTCCATTTAAAAACTTAATTTAATAATGAAAAGTTTCAAGACTTTTGAGAAAACATCAATTTGACAGATTTATCAAAACTTAACCATTTATACCAACAATTAGTTTCAGTGAATTAGCATCGCTGAACAGGAAGCAAGTTGTCTGAAAATTTCCCACCCAACACTTTTTCAGAGCATAAGTAGCAGGTTATATTTGCTATTGTGTGTAGTTAGGGCTAAGTACAATAACAACTAAATATAATATTCTAACTTAATGTCATCTAAAAAAAAATACTACAAAGAAGTTCTAAAAAGCCTGTACTGCCACTAAACACTAGTGGTTGTTCCTTGACTGAAAAAAAAAAGGAACAGAGGACATCACTAACTCTACAGGTACATCTCCAAAATTATTATTGCAATCAATTCTTTTGTCCTTGCTGCTTGTAGCAGTCCACCCAGTAACAAAAACACTAGTAAAGTGATACAAGTAACTACCTGTTTCTTTGCACCGCGTGGAGCAAAGACTAGGATTTTTTTTCTCCCTTCCCCCAGATTAAATCCGGGGGGGGGGTGGGGAAGAGAAGAATGAAAATAAACTATAAAGTTGTCCTCAAATAATTTAATGAAAATGTTCTTTGAGGACAGAATGTCTTGGCTTATTTTACAACTTCCAATTATGGCAAGATAGGAAAAGAAAGTTCATCTTCCCAAACTGGTGAAATTGCTGGCATAGGGTACAGAGCAGAGCTAACGCTAGGAACATGGGAGTCTTTCTATTAAACCTCGGTTGCTGTAGATAGTCTTGCTCCTTTTCTTCTTTTCCAGCATCACAGAAATGAGAATGGTTCATACCTACTGAGTCCGTGTTACTTTCTCTGCAGATTTCTCATACAACAGTACAAACACGAACAGAACGTGCCCCCTCAAATCCTACCCATTTCCGTATGTTCTTACTATATGTCTCAAAAAACTCCATAGTAAGATCTAGTAAAAAGAATGGGTGAGGAGAAGAAAATTCTTTGATTCTGAGGTGGGGAAGGTTGTTTCATTTCCGGTGAAATGACTTATGCAAAATAAAATTTCTGCCTGATGTCCCTAACTTTGAAAACACTGATATAGATTTAGAATTAATCATCCTGCCCTCCTCACAAGGGGCTCCACTCCGTTAGATGCCAGCTGAGCAAAGCACTTAGACTTATTCCATCAACAGTGTGTCAGTGTCTACACTGGCACTCAATTCATGTCTTTGTCTTCAGACCCTTCAGTTCTTACATAAGTACTAAATTTCCGTCCATTTCAACTGAAGTTAACTGCATACCTCAGTGCTTTGAGGAATCAGAGCTCATAGGAAGTTCTTTTTTTTCCTTAGTATGATTTTTTAATGAATATTTAATGAATAGCTTCACTAATTTTATGTCCATAAATTTGGAGGTGTACAAACCCAGTGATTTTTAAAAAACTTTCTAAAAATACTCTGAAGTACCATTTATAATTGGAATTCAATGTAAGAAGAAATTAATCTAAGTGCTTTGAACTGTTAGTGTAATGTGCATTATATAGAAGTTTTAGCTGCTCAGCTACTGTCTGTGATGTAATTCCCTGCATAATTTTTTTCTTCTTGATCTCCACAACCTAATCTCATTGGTTTGTTTCAAATATTATAGTGAACATAAGGGTTACAGCTGTCTGAAATATTAAATCCCTTATTTATAAAAGCTGGAAGAGCAACATAATAATTCAATAACACTTCAAGTCATCCATTTTTTAGCTTTACCACAGTGAATAAAACAAATCACAAATGGCCACAATCCCATACCCACAGAAACAGTGAATCAAGGCTGTGAAGTGACCATCAAATAAACTGCCAGCTGTAGCCAAAGAGATCAGAGAACGGTGCAGGTGCATATAACCCCAGTGATGCAACTGTGTAACACACAGTTACCTACAATTATACTCTTAGAGCTGAACAACCATTTGATAGGCCCTTGATGCATCTTTTCTGAATCACTTTGAGCAGCTCAGGACTCAAGTCGATAAGAATCTGTTAAGAAAGATGGAGGTCAGTGTATCTGTGTACATACGGGATTTTGTTTTCCAACTGTATTTTTAAAATGCTAAAGGAGCTTAAGAAAAGATTTAGTGAAATTAGAAAGCATATATTGGAATAATTTGTAAGTTTCTTGGAGTGTTCTTTTAAATTCAGACAGTTGACAGTTCATTCAAAACAAAACTTCATGGTAGTGTCTGCTCTGAAAGAGCCATGTGGTGGTGGATGTGGGAACAAGCAGAGTAGGTGGTAACTACACAAGTCTACTTTGCTGCTAAAAAAACATACTTGCAGAACCATGCTCTAAAAAATGCCATAGGCAGCTGAGCTCCCTGTTTATAGATCTGCTAGTTTGTGAAACAGGGAGGCACACTTCATTATCCACCTCATAGATATCTGTTGCTTTGAAATATGCAGTGCAAAATGTTATTGCTAATTCTGTTTTCTATGGAGGCAATAAAAGTCAAGTATTCTGCTTTCAAACTACTTCTGTAAGGGACAATATCTAAATATTTTAGCTGAGTGTCTGATAAATGTTTCTTAAGTAGTATGATGCACATGTACATTCTTTCTTACAAATATGCAAAGAATCATAAATAGCTTCTTCCCATACTACAAGAATGAACTATTCAAAAACATTTTTATTCCATTTGATAACAAAAAGTAATACCGTGAAAATTTTAGTCAACTGAAAGCTCTCTTACTTTACTTCACAAAATTCAGCTCAGGTCAGAGATTTCATATTGCACTTCTAGTTCAAGTTTTCTCTCTCTCTCTCTCTTTTTTTTTTTTTTTTACCAGACATTAAGTTAAACCTCAAAGCTGAACTTCTAAAACAAAGAAGTTTATTTAAACAGAAGGAGGTTACTTTGACGATTTTGTAATATTGTCTGGAAAATAGTGAAGTGGAAATTTTTTTTTTTCTTTTTCTTTTTTTTTATTAAACTAAAGCTAGAAAACTCCAGGTCAGCTTTCTACACCCTCAGGAAACAACAGAAAAAACAGATACTTTTACCTTAAGTAAAATCAGCTGAATTATCTCATTAAGATAAATCAATTATTGAGTGTATGTTCTTCTAAGTAAGCATTTTAGTGGAAAGGAGGCACTAGTTTCTGCCCGTATTACCAACTCTGGGTAAGCTCCAAAACAGAGTGCATTTTATTGGTATTGACTAGTTATACAGAAGCAAAAACTACATGTATCTTTCTATAGAGTAGATTTGTGATCTCTAATATCTATTTTTTACCTTGATACAACAGCACACATCTCTTTGCAGTGAAAAGACAGCTTAAGGTTACAATTTAACATACTTTTTTTGTCAGGAAAGATGGTGTTGGCACAAAAAGAAGTAATCCGGTCTCCCTCCTACCTTCACATGGTTTCAGCCATTTATCTGGAGTCTTTAACTATAGTTCTATGGTCAAACAGTGAATTTACATTGATCTAGATAAATCCAGAAATATATACATATATATGTATAATAACTCTGTGTGTGTGTAGATTTATAAATGTACATATATTTAAAAGTCTATTTTAATCCCAATCATTCCACAGCTTTGTTCGTTGCCTAGACAGCACAAAGTCCTATATAGCACAGAAGTGGAAATGAGCAGCAAGAACCTCAGAGGAAGGCAGTGAAAGTGTTGACTTAAGTAATTTTAATTTGTCGATGAAACTATAGGAAACACAGTTGAAAAAGACTGTAATGTACAACTTATCAGGCAGGAACTTAACTTCTACGCTGTCTGATAGTCTAAGGGCTCACTGATGATATTAGCATATACAAAAGAAAAAAAGACCTCAGATGTTCCCAATAAATAGTAAACTTAAATTTAACATAAAATATTTTGGATTTAATTTAAACTGACATTAAGAAAAGTAGTCTTTTTAGTGAGTGGATTAAATTGATTGTTCCTAGTCAGAAGTACCTATAAGATTTTCAAATTGGTAGATTTCACCTCACTTCTACATAGAGATTGAAAATAAGAAGAAAAAAAATGGCTTTCCTACTTCTTTTCAACTGTGAATGACCTAGTAATCTATTTTAATTAACTAAATAAATTGGAATCAAGAAAATATTCTCTTTGTATATGCAGCAGAGGCTACTGTTTCTCAAAGCTACCTTAGCACTTATAACGAAAGTGCTTACTTAATGACTTTCACTGGTGGGTTTGTTTGTCTTCAAAATTTCAGGAACATATGTTGAAAAATAAAAGATAATTGATTTTGATCCATTTTGGTTAGAACTATAGTTAGTTAATGACTTCTTTCTAGCCCCTTATATTATAAATTAGCACAGCATCATGAGCAAAAAGAGGTTTCTTTTTGTGGTATGATTGTAAACATCAAGCCAAAACAAGTTATTCATTTTGCATATCTTCTGAGTAGTGAAAATTACTCTGGTTTACATTTCAGACCTTCTTTGACTCCACATGTCATTTTTAGTGCCACTTAAGTGAGGCATTAGTTTGCTCCTGAGAAATTTAATAAGAACTGCACTTGCTTTCATCAGTTTTACATTCAGTCCACTGTCTCCACACTGTCTTGATTTCAGAGTACCATTTAGGTATGTGCTTAAGTGTTAGTAAGAGTCAGACAGACCTAGTGTTTTGTTTAAATGTAATGATGCATTGACATGCTCTTCAAAAATTAGGTAAAAAAAATAAAGACACCTGAAGAATCATCATTTCCATTTGTTTGGTTTCTGACTTCTGCAGGACTGACTTCCTGCAGACTTTGGGAACTTTGCAGGTTTGGGAATGTGGTCGGGAGCAGGGACCTTTCCGTGTTACAGAGCATATTGGTGCCCTGGTTTGTAACATTGCAGTACGAATAAAAAAACAAGAGGGGGAGGCATGTTTGGGAGACACAACTACTATGTCATTCAGTTTTCTTTTGTTTTGCATTATGTTTACTTGTTTGATAATCTTGTTTGTCTTTGATATGATAGAGAAAAATAATGACAATGTCAGTTTTTCCCTGTGCTGCCGCCGTTAATGAGCATTTCCACAAGAAGAAACTCCAGGGACATGACAGCTTCGCCTGATGTCTTTCCCTGCAGGTCCACAGAGAGAGCTGGCTTTGAAAACCATTTCAGAGATGATTAAAAGCCATTTTTACTCTCTCCAGGAAGTAAATGAGAAAAAGCTGGTGACTCCTGGGAAGAAAGTATGAAATACTAATGGGAAGGTACCAGTAAGGAAGGTCAGCCCTGACAGGAAGAACATTCTCATTAGCAGACGTTTTCAAAGAGAAGTTAAAATAAAACCCAACATACAAGTGGATGAATGAGTTAAAATACCTGGATTTCAGTTATCTCACCAGTAAGCTTCAAAGATGGAAACTCGCATGATGTTCCAGTGAAACAGCTGTGAAAAGTAGTGGGAGTACAAAATTAATACTAAGCACTAAACAGCAAGACACGTTACACTGGAGAATTCGGAGCAACCACGTGGGCATGTACAAGTGGATGAATGAGTTAAAATACCTGGATTTCAGTTATCTCACCAGTAAGCTTCAAAGATGGAAACTCGCATGATGTTCCAGTGAAACAGCTGTGAAAAGTAGTGGGAGTACAAAATTAATACTAAGCACTAAACAGCAAGACATGTTATGCTGGAGAATTCGGAGCAACCACGTGGGCGTGTACAGGTGCCGTTCATTGAGCAGAGGGTTGTTCCGGACACTACATCAGTTATTGACATCCTCTGCAACGGGGCAAAAGATTTCAACCCATTTTCTATTATCTTCCGCACCCTGAGCTTACCTAATAAATCATTTGAGATTTACCTGCCTGGAGGTAGCAGGACTGGGAGGACCTGGAAAGACTTTGCCAGTACTGGAACCAGAGGCCACACTGAAGGACTCATCTCATGCCTTTGTGCTGGCTTTACCTGACAAGGTGCTGGCAGCAACAGGGGGGTCTGCAGGGGCGGCCCCTGTGAGGATCGGCCGGGGCTGCCCCGTGCCGGACACAGCCGGTTCCAGCCGGCTCCAAGGGCCCCACCGCAGGGCACGGCTGAGCCCCTCAGCCACGGGCGGGCGCCTCGGGGAGTAGAAACGCCCTTTGCACAGGACTCGGGGCAAAACAGAATTGAAGAGGAAACATTTCATACTTAAGTAAACAGCTTTGAATAAAGGCTCAGGGAAAAGTCACACTGAATAAGAAAAAGAAATTTTTGTTTTCAGGAATAATTCCACTTTGTGAATAGTATTTCTGAACTAGATTTTAGCGTGTTTCTTGTCTCTTACGTTGGCATAAAGGATCGAACTTTAACAACAGAATATGAACAAAAGGGGAATTGATACCGCTGATTCAAATGACTGTGAAAGATAGTATTTGTATTGTGCAGGTGAGAGTTGACATACCTGTTGGTGCGTGGGTGCCTCTGACCTCTGAGCAACCACACAGTGCTGAGGACTGAGAAGACACTAGCTTTACTCTCAACTGTGCAACTACTGACTGACTCAGACAAAATAAATGAAATAAAAGAAAGAGAAGAAATTTTCCATATTGTCATGTATATTTTGCAGAGGTGTTCAAAAAGAAAAAAAGACCAACAGTATGATTTTACGGATTGTGCTTCCTTTGTTTTTCAAAAATTTTGCACAGGACTCCAAAATGTATTATGAATGAGAGATTATAAAAAATAAAACATACTACAGTTAATGTTTTTCTCCTCTAGCAATTACATGTGCTAGTACAGAAGACTGTGACTAAAAACTATTTAAAATTAGAATGTAATTTCTAACGTTAAAAAGTAATCCCCATTGTATGAAATCCGAACACGAAAGGAAAACACTGAAGAGAGGCAGTCACCTGCTATCTAAAAAAATAAAAGAACAGCAAAAAACAAGAACAGCTTAGTCTTCATCGAAGAGCACAGCAAGATAAATTTTAAAATAAGACAGAAACTGAAGTACATCTACAACACAACCAGTTCCTGTCTGAAATAGTCATTAAAGGCAAATTAATAATTTTCATCACTAATCTGTCTTTATAAAGCATAATTGTTTTCTATTAGAGCATGTTGGCACTTACTAACAGAAATTATCCTACTTAAAATGGCCACTGGAAGGAAATTTCAAATAAAGTTGTAAGCAAGTTTATTTACCGTTGCTCAGCCTCAGTAATAGAATTCTGCTGATTTGTACAGTATAAGAGTATTTCATTTTTAGTCATCATGAAAATAACGAAATCACAGTCTGGCACTATATCAACAAGAACCAGCTTCACCATGCACAGCTTGATGGTACGTGGCACCTTCTGTAACCTAATCCAGAAGCCAGCTTCCTCCTGGAACAGCTGTTATATATATGTGTGTGTATATATCCCTTCTTTAGTACTGCCAGATACTTACCTTAGGCCTGACCCTGAAAATAAGCAATGCAGCATTTTCAAGACTTCAGCCTTTTCACTCTCATTACACCTTGGGACCCTATTTCTGTCTAATATGCAGTTTTGATAGTTGCTATACTTGTTATTCTCCATAGAGCTTGCTATCTTTTTAGACTCCAAATATTTTAAAATGTAGATACAATTACTAGTTTCCTTTTTCCTGTTTCTTTGCCTTGAAATAGTTTTATTGCACTAGGATTGCTGCACTTTAAGGCCCTCTTAAAAGCCAGTTCTTGGTGCTATATTCTTCCTTCTGTGTTGGAAGAGGCGGAGGGGGGTGGCAGGCCAAGCAAACATCACTCATGTCTCAAACTTCTCATATTTCCGTTGCCTCTTGCCTCTTCTCACAAGTGAGAAGTTTCCTCAGATGAATTCCTAAAATACTGTTTTTAAAGGTGTCATGATCATTTATGTTCACCAAGCTATATTGAAACCATTAATCCATGAATTGGATCCCTTTTTCCTGTACAAAGCTATATTAATTTTACAAGTACTACAGACAGCTGCAGGACAAATCTCAAATTTTTCATATTTAATATTTATTATGTCTTCCTATAATCTAAATAATGACCATTGTAGGACACAAACTGCTTTACCTGTTTGTCTGTTTAACAGTTATCCCACTACATACCTTATTCTTGCTTGCTATCAGGAATACTGCATACAGATGAGAACACAATGGCAAAAATTTTTGCTTGGCAAGGTTAATATCCACCAGTGACTGAGAACAACTCATTTAATTAGAATCTGCATTACCTTGGCACTGAGATGGATCAATTGATAAGCAAGTGGAAAGAGACTGTACAAATATACATTTTTCCTTTCAAACTATTGCTTTTTAGCTCTGTTCCATGGAAGGCCATGAAGATAACCCACCAGGGCTGAGAACAGAATGAAGGCTGAACAAAACTGAGGTAAGATGTGACTCACATTTCAGATATCTTAAAATGTCTAATAAAAAGCTGCTATTACAGCTAACACTTAGTTTAGAACGTTTCTTCTTCACCAGTGTTCACAGCCAAAACTAGGACATGGTGCTATATGGACAGTAAATAATAGGTAAGCATCAGAACTGAGCATATTTTTATTCTGTGGTTAAATTCATTTAGGTATCTGGCCTCCACACAAAAGATGGAAACAATGTATAGTGACCCAACCAGCTGCCACCAGAAGCGATACTGTGTGGTAAGACACGCCAGACTTATACCTTTCCCAAGCAATAGGTTAAGAAATCCCTTGTTACAAAGACAGTGGGAACTTTGGTTTGAAGGCTTGCCATACATAGAATCATAGAATCATAGAATCATTGAGGTTGGAAAAGACCTCTAAGATCATCGAGTCCAACCATCGACCCAACACCACCATGCCCACTAAACCATGTCCCTAAGTGCCTCATCTACTCGTCTTTTAAATACCTCCAGGGATGGGTCCTATCGCTAGTTACTTGGGAGAAGAGACCGACACCCACCTCGCTACAACCTCCTTTCAGGTAGTTGTAGAGCGCGATGAGGTCTCCCCTCAGCCTCCTTTTCTCCAGGCTAAACAACCCCACTTCCCTCAGCATGTTGCTGTTGTTCTGCTAAGGCAACATGGACATTATGGCTGGCAAAGAATAATGAATAAATAATTGCTGGAATAATAACTGGAAAAAAACCCCACAACTTTTCCATCAGTTTATATTTCCCTAATCATATGTAAGGAAAAATAAGGTACCCTTCAATTACACGTATAAGCAAAAAAACCCCTGTTGCAAATCCATCCTTTACAAGAAGTAGCATTACATGAGAATCCAAGCTTAAAAAAGAAAGAGGACAGAAAGACAAAAAAAAAAAAAAACAAACCAAAACAAACCAAACAAACCCCCCCAACATTTTCTAATATGAATGGGTGATGAAACAAAAAGCAAAAATAAAAAGTGCAGAGGATAAATCCATATCTATGTAATTTCCCCAAGTCTTCAGAAAACCTGATACCATAGCTATATTTCACTTCACTAAAAAGTCATCTACACAACAACTATTCATTCTGAAATATAAATGACTAAAAAAATTCCACCAGTTTTGCTACAGAATTGTTCATTTGTTGCAATGAAATGCTGCAGAATCTGAGAGCCATTCCCAGAGAATCTTGACCTGAACTGAAATCTTTAGAATGATTTAGCAAGGCATAATGATTATGCCTCAGACATTAATATCAACAAAGTGTATCTAAAAGATTGTTTAGTACATAGTGTATCCACTAAGGCTAAATCTTTGATAGTTCCAACTTATTTATATTTAGCCCTTCATATCAAGATGGAATAAGCTTGTTGGATTGTTTTGTGCTTGTTTCTTTCTTGCTTTGCTTTTTTTGGTTTGGGTTGCTATTCTTGAATTTTACGCTCTGTACATTTCTGGTTCAGCTCCTAACTCAGATGACTGTCATGAGAACATAAAATGTATGAACTTCCCATGAAACAAAAGTTTGTTGCCGGCTATACAATGTTTTGCCATCATTTCTGCTTAGTCATTTTATAGTTTTCAGCCTCACTGTGTGCCTGCCCTTTGTACATTAAGGAGTAGGACGACCATTTGGCACAATTCTGTATGAGTAGAATCTCCTGTTAAAGATACAGGACCTCACTTTCGACATATTGATAAGCAGAAATACATGGATATTTTGCCAACAGTTTAAAGAAAAAGAAAAAAAGACCAGAATATTTTAGAATATATTCTTTATTAGAGAATTATTGCAATGCATCAAGTAGATAGAGTTATAAACCCTATTTCCCTACTATTCTGAATGCATATGTACTCTATTAAAAAAATAAAATATCTTCCTACCTTAAAAGAATTTGGGGTTTGAAGATTGGGGTTTGGCGGTGTTTGGTGGTTTTGTTTGATTATTTCTTTTGTATGAGCCTGGCTGTCCTCTGAGATGTAGCTCGTGGATTGAAGGACATTCATTCTTTATCATGAAAATAAAGACGGAATGAATGTGAGGGGGCTAAGGCCACAAAATATTGCTGAGTGGCAGTTAGGGTCTTGAGGTTATTAGTAGGGGGCTTTTGAAGCTGTCACAGGTACCAGCCTCCTGCTGCCAAGATACTTCAAAGGACACTGGTCCTTTCCCCTGCAGTCCTGCCTTGTATTCACAAGTATGGAAGAAAGAACTGAATAGCCCTGTATTGAACCTTAAGTTGATCATGTGGAGTTGTCAAGTAGTTCATAGTTCCTAACATTACAATCTGACAGGCAAAATCCAGACAAGTAAATAAGGTAACACAGCAAAGAAAAAAATTCCTCAGTCTTAAAATTGTTGGGGATGGGATGACTGGGGAGATAACTATTTTGCTGGTTAAACAAACAAAATCCTTCCCTCTTCGCTTGGTATTTCATGGGATACATTATTACTAAAGTTTGTCTGCATTGAAGATACAGTATTTCATAGCTTTTCAAAGTTTGAGACTTTAAAAAGTATATATTAGAAACAAAGGTATTTTGGGACTGTTAATCTAAACACTCAGCAAACACAGATTTCTTGTACATTCTCAGCTGCCATCTGTATTTGTGCTGACAGTATGCACAGGCGCCTCATTTTTTTTCTGGACCAGCTTGTGAGACCTTACATAGCAGGTCACACAAGGAGAGAGGGGACCGTTGGCCACATGGCAGAGGCAATGCTGTGGCTCATCCCTGCTGTAGGAAAATGTAACTTCTTGCTGGGTTCCTCCGAGTGTGCAGCCGAGGACACAGACCTTTCTACTGCTCTGTGATCCCACAGGCTATGCAACTGTCTTTGGCATAGGTGAACACAGTTACCATAGTGTATAATCCTCTTTTTCTGTGCGGAGGCACCATGGCCAAGGAAGGAGCATCCCAAGCATAACATGCAAGAGTGACCCAGTCAGAGTCCTCGTGGCTCTGCCAATTTTGTGCATCTGGCCATGTAATTTGGAGATCTCACTGCTGTCTCCACCTCTGGCTTTGCAAAATGAGAACGACAGCAGCCTTCTCTGCACTCTGCCTTGAGACACGTGAATAAAAGCTTAAAGCAACACTATTGGTTCATGAGTAACTAAAACTTTGATTCACATCAGTGCACATTTCCAAGCAGTAGTTTTCCTGCCTTAACTACATTAGGATGATATCCCACACCTTTCTGAGCCAATTTAGGAGATTGCCAATGTACAGCACCCAGTTCATTTGCCCATTTTCAGGAAGAGCCCTCCTGAGTAGGTGCAGTTCCAGGAGGCGAGGCTCACACCAGCTCACACGACAAAAAAGCACCCACAGGTCTGGGCGGCCACTGTGGAATGTGGCATCCAAAATTCATCATCCTCCCTCATTTCCATCAATAAAATCATGACTGCAAAAGTCATGGTACAGGCCAAAATTCTTCCCACTTAATTTTAAGGACTTGAAATGTCTAAACCGCTGTCTTTAAGTTAGAAAAGAGAGGCATGCACCTCCAAAGATTGATTTCACTTCACTTAAGGTATGTATGAAGAGGTTTATCCTGCTCCTCTTGGTAGGCTGAACTAAGGTATGAAGCCTGGGCATGTTCTGCATTCTTCTTATGAATATGTAATGCAGAAAAACTTATATTTGTCTATAGATACAGCAACTGTATTAGATTGCTACAGGAAGCATTTACTAATACACAAGTAAAATGATTCTAAACTGCTTTAACACTATAATATTTAAATATATATACAAGAAATCTTTTTTCTAAAATGTAAGCATAAATCATACAGGAAGTTATGCAAAACAGAATAAATTATGCAATGAACATTCTTTGAATTTTTGAAGTAAGTGTTATGCTCTGGAGTACACAGCACACACATTGAATGCTTGATGACAGGAAGAGACTTTATATTTAGATTATATTCCAACAATGACTATTTGTGTTGCTCTTTTCTGACAATCAGAAAATGACTTGCTGAACTTCAGTACCCCATTACCTCTGTTCTGGTTTGAAAATCCGGTCACATGGGATCAACTCAAAAATCTTATAATTAGGACTTGACATTAGTTTGACAGCTGGAGCATGCAGTGTGAGCATAGCCTAGTTGCTCTGACATTCTGAATTATGCAAAATGCAAAGCCACCTGAGAAACCATATGAAAGAAACTCCACTACCCTAAACTGCGCATATTAGAAGACTTTGAAGCTCCCACCATAAGCTGATTTGAAATCTCTCCTTGTCTGTGATGAAAAAGTAGTACTGTCAGGCTTTTTGGTAGAAAGGTGAAAGTTTCAAGTGAGGTCCCTGTCTTATTCCAGGATTACCTCTCTCTGGTCGTAGCATATCACTTAAACTAAATTCCAGTTAATATACACAATCTCCTGCCATAAGAAAAAAGGAAGAAGGGAAGTAATATTTGCTTTGCTTACCATATTAAATTAGTAAATTCTTATTACTTGCATACACAAATAGAGCAGCTTAATTCATTCCTTGAGACCACAAATACTCTAACACATGTTCTTAAAAAAATCAAATCAGAGTTTTGACTCATTAGGTTGATTTCTTGTTAAGAGAAAACAGAACTTCATTTTTATATGAAACTAAAAATTTCTGGTTGTATTAAATAGAGAAGCAACACCAGTCAGCATAGGGTTAGTGCTGAAAGAAGGAGGAAGCTCACAGCCACAGGTGGGATGAGGCTTGAACCACACTGCCAAAAGTCTTGATTTTGAAGACCCCTCACATGTAAAGGAAACACTGGAAGCTTAATTTCTTTCAGAATTACAGGGTTATTCCTCTGATAACAAATTAGCTCATTTAATACATCATTTAATACATACAATATCTGATCAGATTGTGACATGCCATCTTTAAAAGGCCTATCTACACTTTTAGATTCCAGAAGAAAGGTATACTTCACATTCTGTCTGAAAAGAATACTTTTGAAAATCACTCCTAGAGTCAAATTGCTTGTGAGCAGTCACAGCGTGCTATGTCAAGGTATGGGCTTTCAAATTCCTCAGGTATTTAAGAGAGTGCCATATCAGTGAAAATTTAAATGGAAGTAAAATAGTCATCTAGCAGATGGGAAGTACCTTTCACGGAGCCAGATGCTAAATGGCCACTTTAATACAGATGACTTTCCCCTTTTACTGAGAAAAAGATAATGAGAAGGATTTCTACAGTGAAATAAAGTAGTGACCTGGCAGTTTAAGTCATTGCAGAGAAAAAGAAAGGTGGGGGGAAAAAATATCAAAACCTGTGGTTCTTGCCTCCATCTCCGCCCCCGCCATCCCATCCCCCCATCCTGTGTCGTGTCGTCCCCCCCCATGAGGTTCTTGTTGAAGCACCTGAGATATACTTTCATTCTGCAGGTATTTATTAAAGTGAAGTAAATACATTAAAGAGTATTCCTTAAAGTCAGAACCACCAGTACACCTCAAGCACATCATTACCCAAGCATGACTCATTTTTCCCTTGTGGTCTCAATCAAAAAATCAGTAGTAAGGTATACCCATGAACTCCATTTTTGTATACTCTTTATAAAGAATGGCTGTCAAATTATACCCTTATATATAAATATACATATCAATTTACAGATTTTTTTTTTTTCTGGAATGCAAGCTAAACATTTTCCAATGGAAGGAGAGATGGAGAGAAAGGGAAAGCATTTGGAGTCTGAAAAACTGTTCTTCCTTCCTTTCTAACCATTGCCTCAACCTTAAGAGGATTATGGAGTATAATGTGAAATGAGACCCCTTCCAAGTCTAGACTCAGTTTTGTGAAGAAAATCTGATGACTAATGGCTGCAGAAGAACCAGTCTTTTGTTAGGAAGACTGTGGAGCACCTATTAATTTTCTAACCAACTCATATGCCAAAACAAACTTTTAAAGCTAACTAAAACACTGATAAACATGATTAATTTATTTTTTAATTCTTATCATTTGTGTCCTTATTAACTTGTTGTAGAGGTTTCTATCTATACAAAACCATACTGGGTATTTTGAATTTGGTGAACAGTTACCTGTAATTGTTGGAGTGAGAAAAGGAAAGTGGCAAAACTCCTAAAAATGAATCCTAAGATGCTCCAGAAGTGTCCAGTTCCCCACAGAATCATTCCAGTATGAAGAGTCTTCTGGTGAGCACTGATAGCCAGGAAAGCACTCTGCACAAGGCAAGCGCAATATAGCAAGGAGCACACGTACATACTAGTGCTGTTCTAGAAAGCTCAAAAGGGCCTGACAATGAGCTGTCTGCAACTGCAGCATTGTTTTATTGTTAGCTTGCTTTCTGGGACAGTTATAGCTCATGACATTTATTACTCTCCCAGACTTGTCTAAGCCCTCTTAGTAATTTGCTATTATAGACAAATGCTAAGCTCCCAGAAGTGCCCTGTGACAACAGACTAGTTTTGCTGGTTTATGAAAGGTAAAGCCAGAATTCATAATTATCCTGTATTTTCATATGTGTTCACGATTTGGGTAAGCATTCACTGCATATGAAAAACAGAGAAATGTTAGTAACAGGTTCCAGACAGTGAGAACAACATTGAGAACAACTGCAGGGTGGATGGACCACATACCCTGCAGCCCTAAAAATGGGATTTGTGGAAATCAGGTGGGGTATAAACCAAGGAGACTACAAGGAGCATGGTTACTAGGCAAAAGGACACGTGAGGCCAACTGAAACGACACTGAGGAAGGGAAAAGTGCTATAAATTGTTATCATTCTCTCCCCAGCATATGATTTCTTGCTGTCTTTCTTTTTCTCCAAAACCTTTTGCTCTCATCGGTTGGGCTCCCCATACCTATCTTTTCCTGAGCTCTTGCTACCATCTGTGTTTATCCCATCAGTCCTTTTCTGTTGCTATAGGTGAGGCAACGACAGACAAAATACTCTCTTTCTTACTACACTGGGAAATGGTAGACATGACAAAAATAACTAGAAAGAGCTCATCTGGCTGCTTTCCTAGTGGATGCCACAATTACCCTTCATGTCACATTGTATATGACAAAAGCTCATGACCTTCCACTTTTTGGAGTCCAAAGGGATGCCTCACATTGAGGTAGGTCAGAAGAAATGAAATATTGGTGGGTGCTGTGTGGTAGACGATGCTAAGCAGGTCTCCATATGCCCATAAGTTCACCATCTGGGTCAGCATCCAGATAGCATTCAGTATTTTCCACTTGCTAAATCAAGAAAACAGACACGTGACAAATGTGCTTTATTCAGTGTACTTGGTATCATTTAGAGAAGTCCATCCTTCTGAAAAAAAATTATCATTCTCCTGCCACACGCGAACACAGCTCCTACAGAGATGATTTCTTGCTCTGCACAATTGGTCCCCCAGAGCAGTTACTTCACACTGCAGGCTATATGGTAACTGATTCTGAGCTGGTCTCTGTGTGTAGCAATTGATATTTCCTTTATTTTGTATTCTACAGCTGTTCTTATTTCTATTGGTATTGCTTTTCCAGGACCCGACTGCTTAATATTGCTACTTTAATTCTGAAATGGGCATCACAAGACTTAAAGGAAGCTTTTTATTGTACACAGAGGAAACTTTCACATTTGATTCCAAGTGGTATTGCAATGGCACAAAATGCCAACATGATAAGATGAAGAATTGAGCTACGTAAGGACAGGCAGGGTATTTTCTTTATCTGATGCTGGTCTTTGTATTAGCTCAACAGAAGACTAGCAAAATCAGCTTAATCTATGGCATTCTGCTTAATATTTGCCATTTAGTAAATTTGTGCAAAAAATTCAGAATAAAGTTGAAATACTTCCTCTGCTATGTGGCTTTGTGACCAATGAATAGAAAGGCTAATAGGAACCTCTATTAAAATGTTGTTAATTACTTTTTGTAATAACATTAACTTATCTCCAAAGCTTGCATTTAGTCTAGGTAGGAAAGGTACACATTTAAATCACATAAATTTTAGATCAGTAATATTTTGGAGAATTTGATCTCTGTAAAACTATAACTTATTCTGAAAGCTTGTGTAAAACCTAGCTGTAACTGATTCTTTCTACTTTCTACTATTCTCTCCCCCCCCCCAGCCACAACCATAAATGAATATAAATATCAATGAAATTATATGTTTATAAAACATTGTTCTCTTGAAAGAGAAAATGTGACAGAGTAACAGAAAAGGTATTAAGAACTCATCTTGCTAGCTGTTGGGAAGTACTACATTCTGTTATGAATGCATTGTATGCTTTGAGAGGCAGAAATTGACCCCCAAAATAAGGTAAGGAGAATGCATAATAATCACATTAATAAAGGCCACTGAGAGGATAAGTCTGCACAAGATATTTAGGAAGGTAACATGTTGGCTAATCAAAGCTCCTCTGTACTGCAATAGAGCTGCCACCAAAATGAACAGGTACCTATAACAGTTGCCTATAACTACTTAGAGCTTTTCTCTCCCCTGAACGAGGGTGGGGAGAAGAGCAGAGAACCTGAAAGTTTTTGAGATAATTGGAGGAGACACTACTTTTTTGGCAATATGTGGAAAGGAAATGGTCTACAGAAGCAATAACTAATGCTTTCAAAGATTATTGAATTCCCTTTTTCATCATGATTTAAGTATCCAGATATAAATTTAGAGGTTTATATTTTCTTTAATCCAAACTCACAAGTTCTGGCACGTGTAGCTTTTTTGATTTATAACACTGCCACCCTTGGTGTCTGCCCTCCCTCTCCATCGGAAATTTACCACAGCAGTGTTGGTGGAGTCAAATCATGCTGGCTCTTCAGCTGCTGCAGCTTGCAGTCAATACATTCACCTGAGCCACGCTCTTTGTCAGTTTTAGCTAGTACTGTGCACAGTGAACTATAACAGAAGTAAATATGTTGCAGTACAAGCAAATGTGAGCCTTAAAACTTGTTCCTCAGCAGTTTCTACTGTTTTACTGTTGTACGAGCTGAGGCATTAGCACGTTTGATTTTCCTGCTACAACTAAGGGGCACAGTGGCAGGTCAGGGCAACATCATAAAGCCTGCAACGCTGCAAAGCACCTTGGATAAATCCTTCACATGAGATGAAGCTGGAGGGCCAGCTGTCTTATGGACAAGCTGTGTGTTCATACTTGTGTTTCAAACTGTCCCTCATTTTTGAATCCTTTATTCCTTTACTTCCTCTAGTTATTGGCCTTTAAAACCTAAAAAGTAATTTATTTGTTATCTCAGTTATTTTGGGGAAAAAGGGAAGATACTTTATTCTTTCTATCTAGTACTCATGTTAATCTTTATTAATTTATCCCTGTTTCTTTCTGCTACAGTAATTCATCAGTACAAAGATTTTAGAATCAGATCTTTTATTGATTGTTGATGATAAATGAGCTAGAAGTGAATTCAAAACCTAAAAAGTAATTTATTTGTTATCTCAGTTATTTTGGGGAAAAAGGGAAGATACTTTATTCTTTCTATCTAGTACTCATGTTAATCTTTATTAATTTATCCCTGTTTCTTTCTGCTACAGTAATTCATCAGTACAAAGATTTTAGAATCAGATCTTTTATTGATTGTTGATGATAAATGAGCTAGAAGTGAATTCAGCATGATCTACTGATATTCATTTTAATTCAAAAATATTTACAGTGCTAAAATATATTTATTTTTGCAGATGTGAATTGAATGAATTAGTATAAAATCATCATACATAATCTACCATAAAGTATCTTAAAAATAAAAAAAAAGAGATCCACTTTCTAGCTACAAAGCAGTTACATTTTAACAGCCTAAGCTGTGACTGTTCTAGCTGCTGAATTCATTTATTGATGTGTATTTTCTCATTTTTTCAATTTGTCTTCTTTTTTAGTTCTACTACTCAATATCTGTAATTACAAGTCCTTCATTATATTTAATTGCTTATATTTTCTGTGAACTTTGTTTATTACTAAATTTTAAAAAAGCTGTTAGCCATTTCAATTCACTGTCTGAACTTAACTAATGAAACCCTCCTTAACTTGAAGTGTCTCCTTCCTTCCCTTTCCTTTTTTTTTCGCATTGCATGTAGAAAACCCATTCCTGTTCCCCTCAATCCTTTCAGTTAGCATATTATCGCAGTGATCATATTATTCTCTCTCTATTTCCCTGAGTACCAGATTGTCTGTATTTTCTGGCTTGGCTCTTTTTGCCTTCTACGAATCTTGTGGCAAAATAATTGAAATGGCTCAGAACTTTCCCATTTTTCTCTGTGTTAACATGTAATCCAGGAATGATACACTTTTGAAAGCCTTCTCAAGATACAGAAATTTCCTTGTCACCTGAACACAGAGAGGCATATCTGTGAATTAAAAAGATATGAAGCACATTTCTACTGTATTACAGTATTGTAAATTACTTCATTGAAATCCTAACCAAACCTAAGGTAATATTTTTCTCAACTCTACCAAGTCATCCTTTATATAGAATGTGGATGGGGGAAGAGGGAAAGAGTAGGAATATATGGCATTCATAGTTATAGACTGCTTTCCTAGTCTACTGATATTTAAACCCATTTCTGAAACAACAGCCAGATCTTCAATTGGATTTGTCATTCTTGCTTTGACAGGCAACAATTTCTGGCCTACTGTCACAATGAAATAACAAAGCACACTACTGGATGAAGAGCTACATCTCAACAGAAAATAGAAGTTTAGAGCTGACAACAGTACATTAAACAATGAAATCGCAGGTTACTGATCACACATAAAAGCCAATTAACTAAAAACTAATTGCACATAATATTTAAGCTTTGTTATACATTTCCATTATGGTTCTTAGATCAAGCAGTAACTAATTTTTAATTATTTTACATTTCTCTCTCAGGAAAAATGGAAAAAATCTTTTTGAGAGACTGGCAACTCTTTAACATGTTAGTATTTTATATGGGTAATTGTAAGTATGGTCTTATTTCATATTATTTCCTCCAATAATCTAAATAACAATAGACCTCAATGACTTACTTATGTAGCAGTACTGTACATTGCACGCTAAGACAAATGGCATGGTAAATTAAGTAGTTGAATCTCATAATGAAGAAACTCAATTTCTACTGTCTGATAAATCAAAGTAAATTCAAAGTCAATAGAATGATCCAAAATTTATGCCAAAATAAAGCAGAACCTGGTTTTCTTTTTTTTCTCAAATACTGTGTGAAGCATAGGGCATTTCCAGGAGTTTAATGACTGACTGGATTTAATGGCCCTTGACTGCAGTTCATACCTTCAGCTTCTCTCACTGGTTATTAATCCCCAAGAAATTGTCTGTGCTTCAGTCACAATTGTTTGTGTAGTGAAGTTCTTTGAACGATTTGAGCCGATTTTAAACTCAAGAGGTGATGTCTTAATCAAAAGTATTTGAGGCTATAAAACATTTTTCTTCACTTGTGAATATGTGCAGTGGAAGAGCTTGAAGTTTTATTTGCCCAAGGTGGCACGAAAAATGCTACAGAAGCACGCCTACACTCCAAGCAGGCTGGCACAGGTCTTTACTAGCTACCTTTCCACTTTGCTCATAGTTTCTGCTTGTCAGAGGTAGCTCTCCCCGTCACTGGATTATGCAGTCCAGCTTCCACAGACTGAATCAAATTACATGGATTAAATGATGCCCCCACAGAGCCTTCACTTAGGTCAATATTATGAATCAAAGAACTCAACATTCTAAATGGAAAACTTTTACTTCTCTGCCTTCACATGTGACCTTTATTGTACAAATGTCTCTCACCTTTCATGAGCTTTCAAGCTTAGATGTCAAAACTTCATCCCAAAGGAACTAACGTTTCTGCTGATATCATATTATACCATGAAAAGCACATTAGAAAAACTAACCTGTTCAAACAACATTGCACTTAAAAAAGACTCTGAACTACCTACAATTGCAACCATATGTAAATTTCTCCAGAAAAGGTGAAATGAAGGTGTAACGTCAGCATTGAATCCTATCAGAAAATAAAAACATAATGGGAAAAGACAAGAAGTTTCAATTAAAATCTGATGTGTGCTCTACAGCTGATGTAAAGGTACTGTCTTTCTGTTGTGCCTGTAGTCTCCTATGACACGGGTCTTCAAGTTGTCATTCTTTGTATGCAAAGCACATACAAATAAGCTTGACCTGAAAATTGTGAAATTAAAAAAGAAATGGATGGTGTCCATCAAAAAAGCCAACTATCCTTCTTCCTTTGCATCTTCTGATTCCAGTATCAGCTTTATAAAAACACGAATATGCTTGTTACTTTCTACACTATAATACCATCAAAAAGGTGACAAGCTAACTTCTCAGTTATCTACCTGATGCCAGGAGTTTGCTTCCACTGTAGAGAAATCAGGACGTGTACCAGGGATAGTAGAAACTGTAGAGACACATACTGGGAGTCTCTGAAAGGAAAGATATAAAGATTATGAGATCTTAAATCGTAGTGATGAAAGTAACCTTGGGAACAATCTGCAGAGACAGAAAGAGCTCTAAAAGGCAAGAAAGACCAATCCAAAAGGTTGTGATTGTTCTTGCTCCCATATCTGGAAGTCCTGTGGGTCACAAACTGGTATCTCCTACAGCCGCAACTAAAACAGTTGCAATAGTAGAGATGAATTCACGGAGGGATCTTATGGGGCCAACGATAGACACAACTCTGTTACACTTGTACAGATATGTCGAAGACCCTACATGAAACCCAAGAAAAGCTAAGTATGTTTCCCAGTTTCCTTTGACAGGACATGTTTCCCCATTTGCACAACCCAAACGTCAAGGGATTGAAACTGAGAAGACTTAACTAAAAGACATGTTTACTGATGTTCGGCAGACAGATGTCAAACGTGTCTTTGCCTTTCCTCAGTTTTCCTCAGTGCTGACAGTGGTTAAATAGCCAAAGCGCTTTAGAATGAACCCTCCTGCTCTGTGCTCATTTGTTTTCCAGGGCTGGCACAGTCCAAAACGCGCAGAATTTTGTTGCCAGCCTTGCAGTAAAGTGCTGCTTACTGTGGGGCTTCTATCGTCTACACATGACTACATGCTCATAAACTTGCAGCCATGTAACAGCCCCTGATACAAGTCTCTCACTAGGTCACTGATCTCTGCAGATTCATACCAAGATGACTTGGCACTGCATTAAATCTTCAGATGTATTTCCACTGAATGAACATCCTTCTCATTTCCCTCAACTTCGCTTTACTGTCGAACCATGCTAGCTTGTCACTGTGGACAAAGTGACCTTTTATTGAGGGTACACTTGGAAAAGTTTTCTCTCTTCATGTTTACGAACGTTTATTGTCCTTAAACTCAAAACTTCAGTGTTTCTTATTAATTGCTCTTACAATTGTGGCCCTGTTTTGTTTTGTTTTGTTTTGTTTTCTTGTGTACCAGCAGAGATTTCCCACCTCTATGAAAGTTATGTCCCTCCAGGAATTTTCGGGTAGGATTTTCTGGACCATTCTCACTCTTCACTATGAGCAGATGTTGCTACTATATCTCCCCACTTAAACTCTAACAATTTAAGCCATAGGATGCACAGTGTTTTCAGTTGCTATATCTTTGTGTTCATGTTTCAGCTTTTTTTGATCAAAGTGTTCTGCATATCGGGTACATTTGATACAATTTTTGTATGTTTTTTTCTTTTCGTAAGAAAACTTATGACCTTTACAAATGAACGTGTAAATCCCTTCCAAACTCAAAAGACTTGGGACATGGCATAAACAAGAAAAAAATGTTTTTTTAATCTTTATATATAATTTTCACCTTCTTCCTTAGAGGGATCAGAAGTGACACCTGTTGGGTCTTCTGTCTATATGGGTCCTATGCATAATAAATAATATTTTTATATAAAATAGCCCCAACCAATTCTGAATAACAAACAAATATGCAAAAATTCAGTTTGTTTTTGAAAATAACATATGTAACTTGACCTTACTTCCTCCAGTGGGATTTTCGCCATTTTCTTCTGGTTCTTCTTTCTTCACAGTCCAGGAATAAGAAAAAAAAAAATATGTTCACCAGATAAACTGAATAATTGGGAATAGGCTTTAAATGACAAGTGTGCTAATAACTTAGTGGAGTTAGACAGGATCAGCATTATGGAGTCTAATGAATAAAAGCTAGAAAGGTGAGAAGCAAGGAACAAGGGAAAGTTATTAGCTTTAGATCTTTTTTTCAAAAAAGAACAGTCTAGGGAGAGAAAAATAGATGAGCCATGTAGGAAAATCACCAAAGTTTTTTTTGCAAGAGAGAGATAGCAAGTATTTTCTGGCAGCATTGGTTTTATGAGCCAGTTATGTGTGTCTTCAGGCAATATAACAATGAAATTAATATCAGCCGGGTAGTGTAGGAGTTGTTTACACTTATCCAGAAAGAATGCTGATTATTTTCACTCTGCATCTAGCATGCAAGTATCATTTGAAGGAACAAGAAAGAATAGGCAGCAGAGAACATCAGTATTAAAAAAAACACTTAAAAATAACATTATCTTAATTAGGAAAAGAATAGAAGCATCAGAAACAAATTTTATCAGCAGAGAGAAATATCTAACTGAGAAGAAGAGGAGTAAGTCAATCAGAATTCAGAGGCTACTCCATGTGGTGCGGTCTGCAGTATTGCATTGCTTTATATTGTGGCAAGTGCAAAGCCTTTTGGCCCTAATCCAAAAAAGCTGCTCACATACACATGTTCATACGTTTAAGCACGTGGATAGTAAAATAGGATTATTTAGCTGCTTACTTCTAATCTTAGATCTAAATGTTTTCCTTGGCTGGAGTTCAGCACTGTGCAAGTAGCAAGCTTTTACTGTCTTTGAAAGCACCACATACACCAATATACAGGCTACTGGAGTGGAACTTAGGAGACCAGAAACCTCTGCTGTGCTGTGCAGACTCATGAGCCTCAACTTGGAGCATCTGTTTTCCTGCCTATTCTACTTGAACTGCAAACTTTTAGGGCAAGGAGTGTTTCATAACATGTACTTATTTATCCATTAGTTGGCCTAAGGGGGCCCTGAGCTTAATGTGGATCTCTGTGTAAGTACATTAATAAAAGGAGTACTGTGTAGACACTAATTCTCCCAAAATTAGGATTGTGCAACTTAAGGCAAAACTTAAGTGACTGGGCTTTGTTTTCAGATGTGCCAAGCACACATAGCTTGGCTAAAGGTGATGGAATTCATAAGCACTTAGGCTCTTCTGCAGATTTGTCTCTTTTTTGCCTTGAAATCTTCCAAATTCCCTTTCCATTCTGCCCAAAGTCAGTATCAGCTCATTTATAATAAGGTTTCTAAATAATATATAAAAACCTGTCGAGCTTTCATATAGCTTGCATAGCAAGTAGCAGTAAAATGTATTTTTTTAACAGATCTACTCTTTAAACAGGTATTAATTTTTGAGGGCCCTAGGGTTTTTATGAGATATATTCATGTGTAATGCATGGAGAGTATATTCATTTATCAGGTCAGTATTCTATTGCTTTTCCTCTTTAAGGCCTTAGACATATTCATTTGACAAGTTTCTTTCTTAATTATTCATTTATGGATACTAGGATCTATTCTTGACCACCTAGTGCACAGGACCACAATCTTTTTAAATGGTTACTTTCTGTACAACACGTTCATCTGAGGGGGCTCCACACTGGCAAAGTACATTACAAATAATACTTGACTTACTATACTCCCAGAGAGCCAGCCTTGGACTCCTACTTCACTGCACAGACAAAGATGAGCAAAACAAATTACATTATTTCAGAAGTGCATGTAGTTCTTGTCAGACTACAGACCTGTGGATAGCAAGGCTGCACTGGTTATCTCCAAGCATCACCTGCTGGTTTTTAGCTGCCCTTTTTGCAGAGTCGTTGAGAAACAGCATGTACAGGTCACAGTCACTCTGTCCACTGCACCGTAGCTTGACAAATCACAACTAAGCTGCAGCAAGACAGTAACTTGCTGTGCATTATCACATTGAGAGATGTGCACCTCTCGTTAGGTCCTGATGTATTACAACCATCAGAAATACTCTAACAAACTGTTTCAGCAGTATCAGCAAGAACGTGATCAACAACAACAACAGATGCTTTGAATTTACAGTGCTTGTTCAATGAATAAGTATCGTAGAGTTTTAAGGAAACCAGACCTGCCACTTCTCCGTTACAAACTTTTACTACAGAATGTGGTGCAAACTGAGGAATTAGCACATTCTGCAACAGATGTAATAAAAAAAAAGCCAGACTTTAATACAGATGAATCAGAATAAGTGAAATATTTCAGAGCTGAAAGCGTAACTTCATTCATGTTTCAAGGCTGAACTAGATCTTCGCTTCTGTAGTGTGAACACATTGGTCATAGTGAATATCCTAAGAAAATCATTATGATGATTTCATAATTCATCAATTATGAATTGGATCAATTATATCCAATTAATATATGGATAAAAATCCATATATTAAAAACATTGGTTTTTTTGAAGCTTGCTTTGTTTTCCTCCAACATTTTTTAATATGTAAACACTTCTTTCCCCATTTCACTTCATTTTGTGTCTGACAGACACTTCAATTTCCTATTCCTAGCTTTAAAAAACCCCTAAATTATCAAGACAACTCATTATCACCAGTTTTTGAGCAACTTATTTATGTAGAACAGAGAGAAATTAAGAGAAGTAAAAAGAGGTCTGCTTGCAGTCCAAAGGCTGTGGGTTGTTCACCTTGTTCTGAATTTCCAAAGCTAAATAAACTAAAGTTTAATCTCATAAACTAACAGTTTAAAGAACTTTTTTCCATCCAAGGAATGAAAGGGGAATTCATAGGATAGTTGTAATCTGTTCGGGGTGGCCATGAATAATACCAAATGCTTTCTTTTATTTGGAACTCTATGGCCATTAAGGTGTACAGAATTTCATAATGTTGTTGGCTGAAAAAAATTAAGCCAGTCCCAGTTAAGTATCCTGAAATAAAAATTTTCTATTCACTCCTCTGGGAGGAGGACCTGAATAAAAGATGTGAATTTCTGCCTCATTCATGCCTGTCTAGCAGGCAGGTAAAAGACAGCCATACTTTGGCTTCATTGCAGATGCACCGACAATCGCTACTCTCTTCTGTGACTTGGACCGTAGAATTCCCTGTGCCTGACATATACATTGTCTTTGATTCATGCTCCACTCGCTTTACTTAGTGATACTCAGAGTGAATGGGAACTCACCGGCTGAATCGGACAGAAAATAGCTGGCAGGAAACTTTACCTACCGTCACCACAAGAAACTGCTGAGGGCAGAAAGAGCTTAACTAGAACAAGATACATTATCTTTTGACAGCTCCTCACACTTCATTCTCAAAAAAAAGTCTGCTATTGAAGATGAAAAATTAAGCTACTTTTTGGTTTTGATAATGAATTTTGAAAAAGAAGGGCTGAAGTATCAAATCAATGTTTGCCAAGGAGCAACTACATGCCTCTTATGAATGAATCACATTTATACCCATAAATACCTCAGAGACCTGCCATAATCTAGAGATGTACCAAGTCTTCCACTCTGATTTTCAGTCAGTAATGTCCTTCACCTCTTTTCCTTCAACAGCCTGTATGCTGGCAGCATATCGTGTATTCTGGAACTACAGGTGTCAGATGCAGTTGAGGGAAGGTGTGCCATTCAGAGGGGCTCAGCAGTCAAAAAAGCCCTGCTAGAGGGCAAATTTTCCTCTGGTCTATGCGCCGGTTCTTCCCCACCAGTTGGCCTGGATGGCTATGTAATATGAATTGGGGTAAAAACAGGTCTGACTGTTGTTGGGAGCTTAAGTGGGATGTGTGAGAATGTGTGTGTTGTCTGTGGTGTATCTATCTGAATAACAGCTCTGAAGTGCTGAAGAAAAAGGTTTTTCAGACTCTTTTCAGGGCAATGCCTTTAACCATGAGTTTCACTCGAGTTTATGAGGACTTTAGTATCTGCCTGAAAGGTGTGTTGAACTGATACTGAAGAAACAAGTCTATCCCAATGGCAAACTGGCTTTTGAAACAGAACCTGCATCTCACATATAGATCTGAACTATATAGATCATATCCACAATAAAAATATTCAGAAATTCTCCCAAGGGAAGTGATATTGAGCAAACCAAAAGGCAAAATTAAATCCTAATACCAGTGAAACACATGGTTTGATTATATGTATGTTGCTAGGAAGGTAGAAATCCATTGTAATAACAGATTAATTTTGCTATCTTTTGGGGTAAGCACCCTGAAGGACAAAGGGCCACAAAGGCCCTTCAATAAAAATATTCAGAAATTCTCCCAAGGGAAGTGATATTGAGCAAACCAAAAGGCAAAATTAAATCCTAATACCAGTGAAACACATGGTTTGATTATATGTATGTTGCTAGGAAGGTAGAAATCCATTGTAATAACAGATTAATTTTGCTATCTTTTGGGGTAAGCACCCTGAAGGACAAAGGGCCACAAAGGCATTGCAGTGAAAGTCTACATACAACAGGAATAAAATCACCTTCCTGCGTTTGACTGACCTATGACTGAAACAGTTGATTCATGTTTGTATGGCACTGCTTCTGTTGACAACGTTGTGATCAGGAATGTTCTGAACTGAGCTCCTGGCAAGGGTTACAATATACTCAAAGTGTAGGATAGAGCACAATCCTTTATTCTGATTTTTTTAACAATTTAGAGGTTAGTTTTCCCGTGTTAGCTAAAATAGGTATTTAATTTAGTACTAGTCGCTAATCTGTAAACAGAATCTGATAGAGAGAGGGAGGGAGGGAGGTAACTCACTTAATAAGCAGTCTAATCCATAAGTTTTAACTAAACAGTGTGTTTTCATTATAGTGTCTGGTGAAATTCAGTTTTATTGATGACTGGTAACTACTTTCGTTCAATTCTATGGATGAAAACTACTTTCCCAAAACCCAGATATCATTGGTACTGATGCACCTACCCATGTTTATACTGAAAAAGGAGCTTTTAGTTCTAAGAACTATATTAGAAATTACTGCTTTCATTATTCAGAGGTAGTAATGAGCTTTGTGCTGCAATGAGTAATGCCCAACTTCAGGGAAAATATGCCAGAGATCACGGGGTTCCCTGCATGGCCAATTACACTTCCATTGCCCAACCTCAAACTTAAAATGCCTGGTAGCTGGAGCCTTTTGCTTTTTTGTTCATAGCGGATTTTTTTTTTTTTTTTGGCTACTTTTACTAGATTTCTTGCTCACATGGATATAACTGCAATTTGGTTATCCCAATGAGACCTAAATTCAGAATTTCACTAAACTACATTTAATACAGTACTTTGAGAGTAAATATTTAATTCATATACTATTTGGTCATGACTAAGATTAAATATTGAAATACCGTATTCAAAAACTTTCCTTTTTGTCAGAAAGAAAACCCAAGATTTTGGATGCTTTAATTTAAACCAAACTATTAGGTGACATATGGACACTTTGTGTGCTGATTTATGACCCAT
>NW_008794407.1:5122631-5160273 GCF_000699145.1 Aptenodytes forsteri | reverse complement strand
TACCAGACACTAATACATTTTACTGGGTTAAAATAAGTGTAAAACTGTTCCCATTGCTACAAGAATAATTAATATACCTAAAGCGCAGCCCCAAATCGGTAAGTATGGGTGAATGGTGTTTTCAACAAGCATTTGTAATATGTTCACAATAAGCTAAGTGTGTTCGTGGCTTAAGAACTGAATCTCCTTATGGATTACATAGAAATCCATTCAAGAGCTAGCCTATATGATAGGCTTCAAACTGGTGCAACCTATAACAATTTTCCAAGCTTAAATTCATAAAACATTTAAAATAAATTTCTCTACATCTGAATTTCTTTTTTAAAAATATGCAAATTTCCTCATCTGTAAACTGTAATGATTATAAATAAGGGTGTCCCATAGCATGAAATGAATTTGGATATGTCAGAACAGCTTTTTTCATACAACTGATAAATGAGAAGAAGAATGGTAGCATTATCCTGTAGTGTTGCACTATGTCCAAATTCCATTTGATTATTTTGGTTTAGAAGTGCTCTCTTTGTGTGATTTCTTGAGATATACATTTTTATTTTTTACATTATTATATTAAGCCAAAATGTAGTGGCATGATGTAAAGAAAAATATATGCTAAATGTCAGGAAATCTTTCACGACAAGAACACCAGAGACCTTTGGAATATTCTATGCTTGAAAGTGACAGAAATCCATTCAGAATTGATACTGGACAAACTGCTAGAAAATACATTAGCGTTAAAGCAAAAAATCATGAACTGACAAAGCAACAAACTAGAACGAGACTTAGCTAGTCTTCCTATCTCCAGATATCTGCAGTTCTGTACAAGAGATCATTGTGCAGCTGAAGAACACCCTTACTATCTTTTCACGATTTCCCAGTCTGGTCAGTAAGCAAACCTAGTGTGTAGTCTATTCAGCTAAAGGCTCAGAAACTTCTTCTCATGATTTTCAGATTTTCATTGTCCTCTCTGCTTCATTATGCCTCTTTTGCTACAAATTTCCCCATTTCAGTCATGCTACTGTGACCAGTTCTGAGAACCTTGATATATGTTGCTTACAGGAAAGCACAGAATTTCCCATCCTTGAAAAAATTGCTGGTCCATCAAGTTCGGTATGCATTTGAAAGTACTGGATGACCTGATGCTTCAAAACACGGGGTGGGGAGGAAGAGGAGGAAGACCTAGGAAATTTTCCATAGTAGGAAAGAGTCTAACCTGACAGATGGGGTGACCAGCTTAAATTTTCAACTATGAAATTTCATTACCACTTGCTTACATGCATAAAATTCAATGTTACTACAGATCATAAATTTATTCATCACTTTTATAAATCCATCCACTCTTCTGCATTCAAGTTTACAACGTTGTCTGATAGTACATTCCAAAGACTGAGTACACACTCTCTGAAGAAACAATTAATTTAACTTGATCTAAGTTTCTCTGCTTTTTCTTTTTCTCTAGTGATCTATAATTCTTGTTTGTACCTTTTTAAATACCTTCGTAGGTTTTCAGAAAATTCCAATTTAAGGATATACTAAAAAGGTGCTCTAGATAGAGATGCTTTCTCTAATAAAATGCTTAACATTGACTTTGGTACTACTGCTGTTCTGAATAACTTCAACTTCAAGTACATATTTACATGCATTAAGGCCCTTCAACATTAATAACTGTATCTGTTCCTGTTTTCTTTAGATAAGAAAAATCAAAGAAGTGACACAATTCCAAATTGAGATATCTAAATAAAATGTAGTTATTGTTAATGTAAAATGAATTATATGAAGTCTGACATTGTAGCCCTTCTCTTCCAGAAAAAAAGAAATATTTATCCAGGAAACAAATGAGCTTTAGTCTTTTATTTTGTGTGTGCTCATGGCAGTAGACTGCACTCAGAGACACAAATAAAAATGTATTGCAATTGCAGATCCAACACATAACCCAAGACATGGAACTTCTCTCATTAATTGTTTCTGTTGTTAGCAGCTCTTTTATGTTTAAAACTTGTACATAAGTTGAAATTCTTTCATTTCTCTGAGTTTGCTGATGCTGAGTTACTTGCATATTCAATTTTTTCAACATATTTCTAATTTTAAAGTATTTTTTCCTTCAGGTGTGGTTTTTTTTTTTTTTAAACCCACCTATACTTTATGCCAGTGAAGAAGCTGTCACCTCTATTGGAAATCTCCAAACATTGGTTCATAGAGGGTTATCCACCACTTTTACTGGCAAAAGGTGTAGTGATCACTAGTGCCACAGGTGACTATGTTCACCATTTTTGCACTGATCTGATCTCTCATGCATATATTCATTAAGGTTTTCTGAAATCTCATATATTGATGTCCAGATGAGAGACTGCCATTCATTATCAAGACTGTTGCTGTCAGATCCAGTACACACCCATCACACTTCAGCCCACAAAGAGATATTCTGAGTGCTTACATAGGTGAGGAGTATATCCTCAGAGCTGGACTTTTCTAGTGCCAGTTGCTCATTTTGGAACACAAATCTTCTCTGTAAACTGTCTGCTGAGCCATGATACTGGCCTCCCTCTATATGGAAATAACTGCCATTGTTAAAATAAGAAAGGTAGATGGGACGATGAAGAGACTTGGGTGAGATTAGATTCTAAAAATGGGGAATTGGCCCTCTACCAGAAAAGTGGAAATTGCAATGATTTAGACTTTAATCTAAATATTTAATAAAATATTTCATGAAATATTTTGAAATAAAACTCACTAGACAGAGGGACTGCAGAAAATACTTGGAACAAAGCTGTAATACTATGGAATTCAAAGAGAGTAGAAAATAAAGGCAAATTATATTCAGCTTGGAGTAAGGGAACCAAATACTCTTTGGGAAATATAATGTAATCAAATAAACCTATGGAAATAAACGCTAGTACTTTTTTTTGAAAATGGGGTTTAGCAAAGGATAAATTGAGGTAAGCAGTTTACCTAGTTCTAATTTGGACAGTATAAACTATATCTACTTATCCCTGCCTAAAACACCATTCATGTTAATCCACTTTCTAAATTTATAGAAAATAGAAGGTAGATGGATGAAGAGTTGGTAATGAATATTAAATTATATATTTGTTTGAATATTATATGGTAGTAAAAATAATCCAATACAAGTGTGAATACTGAAGACAAAGACAATGTATCATTAAGCTCAGAGATGTTGTTCCTATATGGCTCTTCTTACTGCACTGGAGATGTTTTATTGTATTATGAGCATCAGACTATCTAAAGATATAGACATTTTGCAAGTTCAAAAGAAAACAACACGTTTCAGAGAGCTCAAATTACTAAATTATACAGAAAGAATGAAAGCTTTAAGCAATGAGCCTAATCCGAAATGTGTGCAACACCAGTATAGTGCCAACGATTTCTGTGAAGCCCTGCTACACCTGTTGTTGCTCTGCCAACTATACGTTTCTTAGCTAACAGAAGGATAAGGGAGCAGACAAAAACAGTTACAAACAATGGGATGGCATTCAGAAGACCTCATTTTAATTCCAAGTGTTCTTGCCAATTTCCTGTCTTATTTAGACAAAGTACATAATCCTTCTGTGATCCTGTACTGTGTTTATAATGGTGCTTTCTTTACACTATGAATTCTTTGTAACAGAAAATATCCCTCGCTACGTTTATATATCTATAGTACTACATTCATGGCATTTTCTATAGTACTGCATTCACGGCATGACTGCTATGAAATTAATGCTTAGTGACAGAGGAAGTATTTATGATTTAGCAATTAGGACAAGCAGGAAAAGTGGACTGAATTAAGGTGGCAAAATGTAGACAGAATATGAGAAATGGATTGTTGCTAATGAGAATGATAGCCATGGATAAAACTTCATTGTGTACTAAGGGCTTAATTGCAGGAATTCTCTGAACACGCAGGGGAAACCAGGCTTGTGTTGAGGATGGCCTGAACGACCAACAGGTCTCTTCCAAATTTTAGGTACAACATGCATCAGTACACTAATTACATCCCACTAATAAAAGAGGAAGGTTTCTCATACTATCCAGTTAGGAAGGTAATTACAGTCATTAAAATATGTTTTTCAAAGACATGGAAAGTAAATCAAAATTGGCTGAGAATAGAATTTTAATAAGTCAGTCTTTTCAGTTAAATGTCTGAATTGCCAGAGACAGGATTGGAAAGCATATAAACTCGAGCAAACCCTGCTGTTACTTTTTACCCCTATTCCTCACATCTGCTTACAGCCTTTTCACAGCTTCTTCACATCCCAAACAAATCAAAGCATTCCTTCTTGCCTCATCTACTTCTTTGGCTGTACCTCAATAACTTTCCTCTGATTCCCCTAAAGGTGATAAGCTGCTTATAGTGGGGCTCACAGCTAACTCATTTTGTTGTGCTGTGGCCAGCTGTTCCATTTAAAATATGTGCTCTTTGAGGCTTCCCCAAATCATACAAGTCCATAACTTATCATTCCCTGTTGTAATGCCTATTTACAACCTGCAAGATTGGAAGACAACTAATGCTATAACCTAGTGCTCAGGGACCAACTAGCATAAACCCCACAAAGGTAGAAGGCTGAATGAAGGAGAGAGAATGATGGTCTCCTTCATGCTGAAGTTCCAAGACAAATTTAGTAAGGTTTAATTTATGAAGCTTCCATGCATCAGGAAACCTGGAAATTTTTTCATTCTTTGGTCTGTATACCCCATTGTCTGAAATACTTGAAAATGAATTCAAAGCACCTGAGGCAAGAATACTGAAAGCTGCTTAAAAGACCATAAGTAGAAGTTGATCTCAAGCAATTGCACATAACACAACAAGGAGGGTTTTGCAGAAAAGTGCTAAAGGGTCTCCAGCTGGTTACTCAGAAAAGAAATTCATAAATATTTTACAGCAGTCCATGGCAACAGAAAATCATTATATTATAAACTTTTAAGACTCTACAAAGTGAAAAGAGGTTGAAAAAACATTAAAACAGAAGTTGACCCTGAGTGGAATTTGCTTGTTGCAACACACATTGATCTCAATCATTCTTTGCTCTATAAAGTTTCAGAGAAAGTTCAACATAGAATCAAAAATCATGAAGTGTTGATATTCTCTTTTCCCCCACTTTTTATCTATTTTCTGTAATTAATCAAATTATATTCTTTTTCCAGTGTGACACAAAACAAATGAAATGAGAACAGCATGAAAATTAACAGTGATAATCGCCCATTAAATGTTTTGTCTGTTAGTAATAAATTTTGCTTTGTCAACTAGGTCTGATATAAAGTGAATCCTGTGGTGACATATAGCTGTGCTGCATCAGTTACACAACTGGGAAAAGGTCTGTTTACTTGTTGCCAAGGTCTATTTGCCTTTGAAGGACTTTCCTCACTTAGGCAAGGTGAAAAAGCTTTGGCATCTCTTTATGATGCATATTCAGCCATCAGGAACAAAATTTTTTTGGCTGAATTTTTTTCCGAAGCCACCTGAGAGATTTGGATGCCCAGTTCCTATTAAAATTAAATCTACTAGGCAGCTTTGAAAGTCACAGCTTAGCAACAAAAACAGAGCTGTCGATGCGCAAAGGCACTTGCAAGTATGAGCCATATGTTGTCTCCGTAGGACACCCTAAAATTCATCAGGCATCTTGGTTTCTATTGTATTATGTTACAGAAACAAAAGTTTAGACTTCATGTTGGTTTCTTAAAAATGAGGCTTCACTGAATTCCGATGATCTCTATCCAGAGACCATTATAATAATTGGGGTTATTCAAGCTGAAATCGTTTTTATATAGTAGCTTCTTTTGCTCCAGAGCTCCCTCTCTCTAAACCACTTAGTACAGAATACTAAAAGACAATGGATTTAAACACATCTCTGCAGAATGCTAGTGCAGAGCAAAACATATGTCTGTGTATATTTTGTTAAGTGATATACTTCATTCTTTCATATATATGAAAGACATATATGAAAGATATATATATTTCATATATACTATAGATATAATCTTGTTCTGTATATTTATTCAACATAAGTGGAGTCAGGGAAAACTATTTTTTCCAAAACTCAATCCCAAAATTTAGTCTAGAGTGCTCATCCTTATTCAAGCAAAGTGTACATAAGATGAATTGAAATATTAGGTTTTGTTATGTGATCCCACTCTCCTCATGTGGGCAGGAAAGAGCCTTCCCCCACTCCCCAGCAAAATTCTGATCTTGAGAGCCAGAACATCCTAAAATCAAACAAAGATAATGAAAGCAGGATATACAAACATTCTTGGGATTTTAGGGACCATTCTTTAGATACAGGTAGATACTGGGAAGGTAAGACCAGGTATATATTTTACTATGAAAACTGTTATAAAATGCTACTATAATGTATGTTAAAGACTGATTTTACTGATCCCTTTTTGCTATAAAATCAGTCCTCCCTAGCAATTCCCTGCTCCTTCCGCTACCTCTCTAAGTTTCTCTACATTTTTAGTTTCACAATTAGTGATACACACACACAGGTAGATAACATTAGGAAGATGATTTGCCTCTGGGCAGGTTTTTCCATGACTGTTTATTATGTGTTTTCGTTCCCTGAAGCAGCTGGTATTGACTGCTGACAGAAATAGCACATTGGATTAGCAGATCAGTGGTTTGACCTGTGATGGCAATTCCAATTGTCCCTTGCTGCCATGACCACAAACGTTTAATCAAAATGGATGTAAATTATTTGAGATGTTTGAAAATTGAGGCACATTATATAAATTGCATATGGTAAAAGAATTCTTCTAATGCAATTTTGGCAAATGTCAGCAGCTCAAAAGTAAAGGCAGGAACGTTTCAAAATCCACATTTTCTGAGTCATCCCTTACAGGGAAAACACCTGTCCTGCTGCCCATCCAACTCCACCAGGATCTTCATCGCTTCTTGCCCCAATACTCCCCTCTTCCAGATCTCCCACAATAATTACTTGTAGTGGCCTGGAGAAATCACAGGAGCTGTGTTTCTACAGGAGGATGACTGGGCTGGAAACAGCATGGAAATGGTCATGACAGGGTAAAACAAATAGTTCTTCTGATGATCAGAAGCATATTTCTGCTCTTCCAGAGAGGTCCATTAACACTGAAACATGAACTTTGGAAGAACAATCAGGGTACAACAGGAATTCTTGTTAAGACTACTGAAATAAAAGTATTAGGGTATGTCATGATGACTGCAAACCCAAGTAACTTCTGCAGATTCAAATCAACCTACATATGTTTGCCTAAGTGTGTTTGAAGAATAGATTTTATTTAAGTGTTTGAGATGAAAGTGGATGCTGGTGTCGTTCTATCACTTATCACATTTTTAAAATTACTCTTTGTAGGATATTAGTACAGATATATTACAGTTAAAAAAAAAAAATCCTAAAAAATACATCACCTATGAAAAATGTGAAGATAAAAAATCTTGCACGTTTTATCCAAACTAAGAATGTTGGTTTTATTCACTTAATTATGTTCATTTCCATAAAGAAATCCAACAGAGCATTCAGACTTCCTTAAGTTCAGCTGTACTGAGACTGTAACGAGCCTCAAAGTCATGCAATACTTTATAAATAACTTTAAGAATACACTTTCTTAACAAGTACTTCATCAGGGCATTGGTAAGGCTGTGGTCATAATTTAACTGAATTTGTGATTAACAGTGGAAGTGCTACTTAACTGCTGAAATTCTTGCAGCTTTTTTTTCCCCCTTAGTTTCTGTTTCAGCTGACACACTGCTTCCTCAGCTTCAGCTCAGGCATCTTTTTTTTCCTGTGGGCTTGATTCCTTTTTTTCCAACAGTAGTATTTCAAGTGCTGAATTTTACACTGGTATGTTCCTGTCTTTATAAAGTTTTACTGTGGAGACAAAAGAAGAAACATAGGTGTTGTATTTGCTGGATCCCTTTGTCTCATTATCTAGAATTAAATGATTCATTCTGTTGACCTTAGAGATTAATCATGTTTTCATTATTTTCAAGGAGATTGTTTCTGTGTTATGCAGAAGGTGAAGAAGGAGGTCCTTGTCTTTATACCACTACACCCTTCTCGTCACGTTTACCTCAGAAAATAAAACTTCATGCTTAATAATACTGGTAGGGCTTGGGGGATTTAACTGGGGGGGGAAAAACCCAAAAGCTTGCATTTGAAATTTGAGCATCTGAATCTGGCTAATGGAAAAACAGATAACTTGGTTTTATGCTGTAAACATGTGCAAAGCAGGTGTCTAAGTCCTAGTAAGAAAGCAGCCTTTCCTCTGATAACTCCAGAGGTGATAGGAGCCTAAAACCAAGTATGCTTGGATAATATCTGAGGATGAAAATAGGAGATAAATTAAAAAGACCAATTGCTCATCTGGAACCCATTTTGGTTTGCACATGCTGTCTTAGTACGTTTGAGTGAAATTTCACTTACAAATGGAGAAAACTACATTTGTAATAGTGTACAGAAGTGTAGGCCAACAACATCTGAATATGCCTAGAGAGAGATGTCATGCTGAGTTAAAGCAATATTTTCTAGCTCTGGAGTGACAGAGTTTGATTTAGACTGGAGTAAAACAAACCAACAACAACAAAAGATGTCTTGTCACATAAAGAGAGAACAAGGGGAGCTGTTGAAGGACCTCCTGTGCTTTAAAAGGTAGTGTTTTGTTCTCGGTGCCACATGCAGTTTTCCAACTGCTGGAAAATAAAAAGTGCTAGCAAAGCTGCTGGAGATGGCAGCAAGGAGTGGCAAAGGGCAGATAGTGGAGCATCTCAAGGCTAGTGGAAGAAGCTAGTGTAGAAAAAGGCTGTAAAATATACTTTGCAGGACGGCTGATGAGAGGGAAAGGTTGCTTTAAGTTTGGCAAGGGGGGACAGCTGATAGATGGGAGGAGTGTAGGAGGGTGAGAAGCAACTGACAGGACCGGGTCACACCAACCTGAGTGAAGCTTAAGCCAGACCTACTGATACAACAAGGACTTCATTATTCACAATATTAAACTGTTAATTAAATTTACTGTGGCACTGTAGGAAAAACAAACCTAGGTGGCCTACAGGTTGCCTCACCAAAGAAAAAACCTGTAAAAAATAGAGTGTTACACTTCCACAATTAGTTATTGTTTCTCTGTTTCTTTGTCATCTTACATTTTTGCTCCTGAAATAAAAATAGTTTAAGTCATAAAATCCACATTTATGAATGGGGAAAAACTAGTTTATTAAGGGTTAATTTTCCTAGCTTATCAGATGTTCTGAGCTGATGTCTTAATAGCAATCTGCTTGACTTTAAATTCAGCTCTTGTTGCTGCCCATCTAGACTTTGTGGAAGGATTACATGGCAGAGTTCTGCTAATAGCTAATAAGGAGTACAAGGAGCCACATTAAAAAAAAAAAAAAGCTATGGCTATTGTAACTTCTTTAAAAAGCCAGTGTTCCTGGTGAAGTTCTGTATTGTCAGAGAACAAACCAGAAGTTTTCTTTTGCCTCTTCATCAGCACCATTTGCAAACCCAGGAGTTCTTTTTTATTGCACAGTGCAGCACCATCCTGAGGTGCCTTAGCTGAGACCAAACTAGTTCTCAAGTCCGAGGCAGTTTGAAGCTGCATCTGTGTGGCATTAAGAAGTGGTACCAATTAGCTAGGATGCAGCATCCCATTGAGGCAACTATTCATTTTCCCAGATACAATTTGATATGCCTGTTTACACCATTCTGGGAAAGTGCACCTGATTTTCTATGTTAGCTTAGGTAATTTTAACATTACATTGTGCTGTAGATAATGTTTTCTTGCATTTAAGCAATCGTATCTTATGCCAACATTAGCAAGTAGCGCGGAACAGCAAGAGCAGAGCTGTAAAGCTAGACAGCTGGTGCTGAGGCCACAATGTTTGCACCATCTGTATTGCAGGCAGTTTTGCTCTGCAGACCCAGTTAGATCCTGCGGTCCCAGTCTTTGCTACCAACTAGGTGCATGACCTGTGCTTCTTGAGTATGTCTTCTGCTTCAGCTTCACATGAAAGGAATTCAGTTCAGCTGCTCCAGGGCTTCTCCATGACGTGAGCCAAAGCACAGGTAGTAGGGACAATCAAGAGATTTGCTTCCAAATCACACTTACAGTAAGACTTAAAATGCTCACATAGGTGCATCTTTACCTACCAGAGCACTGCTCGGTTACTCTCCCAAGTTAGGCTTGTGTTTGCAGATATCCTTCTAGTACCATGAGCAATACTACCTGTTTGGAAAATAAAATAAGTTAGTTTATGTCGTTGAGAAGGCTTGTCTGACCTTGTCTGAAAAAAAGGATGCTTTTTAAATAATGTAAAAAACTAAACCTTTTTACAGTTCTGAATTTTAACACCAAAAAAATGTGGTAACAATCAGTTCCACTAATAAATACTAGTTCATTAATACAACAATTAGGTTTCTGTGGTAAGAGATGTTACAATCGTTTGTGTAATACCAGTGTAATACCCCTGACCTTGACTTAATTTTGAAAGCCAGTAAGACAAGGCTGACTGAGTCTATTAGAGGATTTCCTACCATTTACAATGAAGTGAATGAGACCCTTAAAACCATAACACAGAACAATATCTCTTACTGATTTCAATTTTTTAGTTGTCCCCTTTTTTTTCCACACTTCTACTGAAAAAGCCCTTGCATCCATGATATTTTCATCTTCCTCTACATTCTTACTGCCTTCTTTACTGTCACATAAATCCTATTTGCCTCAAGATGGGGCAGTCAAGAAAAGGTTTACCCAATGCATCATCTACCATGCAATGCATCATATTCTTAAGGTGGATTTAATTTTTCACTGTCTCTTTTACCACAGTTGGTTCATCCAGATATGTTCTGATATTGCTGACACATTTTATCATGGCTGAAATTACTTAGAAAGGACAAAGTGGTTTTAACATAAAAGTCTTCTCTTAAAAAAATAATTGGTTTTCGGGAACTTTAATTAAAAATAAATATATCCCCACAAAGCATTTGTAAAATGTTAAATTACGAGAATCAAAAGTTTTAAACTTTTCTTTCAATTATTTTTACCCCAAAATGGGCTGGAATAGTTTGTTTTCTGAGAAATAATGAAATTTTTGTCATGGGTCACCTTTGAGAAAAATTTAGGTAAGCATTTCTTGGGAATAACATTAGTATCGTTGATCCCACTGTCAGAGGCAGAGGCAAGGTGATTTCTCAAAGTCTCTGACTTAGTTTCCTATGATACTCCAAAAACTTTAAGAACTGAAGGAGAGTGTACTGGGTCTGGCTGGGATGGAGTTAATTTTCTTCATAGCAGCCTGTATGGTTCTGTGCTTTGGATTTGTGATTAAACAGTGTTGATGATACACCAGTGTTTTAGCTATTGCTGAACAGTGGGTGCACAGAGTCAAGCTTTTCTTTTTCCCACTCTGCCCCCCCAGTGAGTAGGCTGGGAGGTAGGCAAGAGTCTGGGAGAGGACACGGTCAGGACATCTGACTCCAATGTACCAAAAGGATATTCCATGCCGTATGACGTCATGATCAACAATAAAGTTTCAGGGAAACAAGGAGGGAGAGAGGATGTTCATGGTTACGGCATTTGTCTTCCCAAGCAACCGTTACGCATGCTGAGGCCTTGCTTCCCAGGGAGTGGCTGTACATCTGCCTGCTGATGGGAAGCTGTGAATGAATCCCTTATTTTGCTTTGCTTGCGTACACAGCTTTCCTTCACCTATTAAACTCTCTTTATCTTGGCCCATGACTTTTCAGCTTTTGCTCTTCTGATTCTCTCCCCAGTTCTGCTCTGGGGGGAATGAGCAGGCAACTAGGTGGATACTTAGCTGTTGGCTAGGATCGACTCACCACAGGGGGAGAAAAATGTATTTTTCTGAAAAACTTAGGCTTCCAAACTGTCTCTCAGTAAATTTATTTCCTGTATAAAATCTTTGTACTACTTCATACTACAGAGGAACAAATACTTACAGGCGATGCAAGAAGCTTATGGTCTCATACTAGAACCTGGCTTGAGGGAAAATTACACATACAGCCACAGTAACTGTTTAAGAGCCAGGAAGTAAAAGGAGCTTTAAATACAATGTCAGAGAGAACAGAAGAGAAGGTGTCACACCGTTTGAGATGTTTACTTAAAGAGGAAGTTAATTTAAATGGAAAGAAAATAAAATACATAAAAGAGGCACCCCTTGCAAAGCACACTACCATCCAGTGGATGAAGGAGCCCTCTGGGAGCAATCATGCCTGCACTCATAAGCGCAGAGAACTCCAGTAGAAGGCTTCAATGAAAGGATCAACACTAGCTTTGGCTAAACACCATGACAGACAAAAAAGACTGAGGGGTACTCTTGCTTTGAATTAAAATGCTAAGTATCACTACACAGAAAATACAGCTATATGTACAAAATGTGAAAGAAATCACTAGTTCTTGGTACTTTGCCTTTCTAAAAAAAAAAAAAGGCCCCAAAAGTAAAGAAACAGGCAAGATTGGAAGCCAAGAACAAAAATATATTAGATAGTTGTTTTTAAAATATTGTGAAATTGAGCCAGAGGACAAAATATTTTGAAAATATGAATTGACTGTAGAGTTCCTCAAGTTATTCTCTTGGGTATATTTTAGAGTCAACTCATTGCTACAGATAGAAATTGATTACTCCTCTGACCCTCCTTGTAGTCTTAGCTGCGGAATCACCCGACAATGAAAATCCATAATATATCAATAAGTTTAGAAGCTGCACAGAATAATGCTTACAGAACTAATTTTATAGATGAGGCAATACACATAATTACAAAAAACCCTTGATAGGTTGGGTTAGAGAATATTTTGCAAAGTTGCCTGTTCCTTCTACTTTTCCCTGTCTAAAAAAGAATGTTTTCCCCCATCCCCACAAGCTTACATCTTAGGTAAGCAACAAGCTGTATACAGTGTGAATTAAGTGCTCAGAAGGCAGGTGAATTTCCCTTTTTGAATTCAAACCTGCAACAAATCAGGATGGCAAATAACTTTAGCCCCACATAATACTATATTTACCCAGTCACTGAAGATAGTTCAGTATGAGTATATCTGCCTATCTAACTCCAATCACTGGATTGGGACCACAGTATGGTAAATAAAAATCCTATTTGATGCACAAGAATCCCCTGATCTTCAGGCTTTTTCTACAAATTTCTGCACAAAATCCCTTTTTTAGGGTATCAATTTTGGTAGGTCTAGTTCTATAGACATAAAGACCCCTACCACATTCATATTTTTGAGCAGCTTAATGCATTCCCCTATCTACATCCCCTAGTTCATCATTCTTTGTCTTTTGAAATTCAGTGCAATAGTTAGACTGACTTTTGTTAGTGCATCCATTTAATTTAATTTAAACTGAAATCATCTTAATCCAGATTGATCCAAGGTTATTATTAATATCATTTGTTCTCTAAGCTTTGCCTAGAAAGTCAGTATCACCTGTAATTTTCAGTAGTATTTATCTTTCTCACAAGATTAAAGATAGCTTTATCCCATAGCAGCCAGACTAAAGGTTGCAAGGTCCATTTCAATATTAAGTTTTCATAGACAGATATTTCTGATTAACAGTGAGCCAACTCATACTATGACTGATATCCTCGATATGAAGCATGAGTCAAGTTGGAATTCTTATGCACGTCTCCACATTCTTCTTACAGGAAGACCCTAATTCCCAAATTTATTTTGTTAATACACAGTCTGCAACAAAGAAGAGACTAAAGCAATTGACCCTAAGAGGCACTGTTAGCAGCAGTCATTCTTTGTCATGAATTTTGAAGGATGAATTAAAAAAAAAAAAAAAAGGAAATATTTTGTGTAGCCTCAAGCTTTCTTATTTCTGGCAGTCTTGTGTGGCAGGCAGTTAGATGCCAAAATCATACATGCCCTAATATAAACTGGAGTTGGGAAATAAAAGCAAAAACTCATGAAATGAATCTATACCGGTTTTAGGATCATGTTTGACCACAATCAGTCCAGATTAAAAGTGGCAGAATAATAAAGATGAATTTCATTGTAACAAGGATTGTTTCTCCCTTACAGTGATGAAATGGGGACCAAAAAAACCCCAACATACTTGTGTTCAGTCTTGGCTTCTTGTGATTGAAAAGGAATAAATATTTTCCTGTGGAAGTGAAAACCTTGAAAGACTTTTTCTAAAGACCAAGGGCCTTATTAATTTTTGAAGAAAAAAACCCCAAAACCCAAAACAACAACAAGCCTTCGCATGACTCCTTTGGACGAATGATTCTGCATCCACTGATATCATTGGCAAATTTGGCCCAAGTTTGAAGATACTCTCCAATGACATTTTCTTTGGACAGCAATATTCTATGATGAACATCTGCAATCATTTGTCAATGTCTGTATAACTGTAAGGGAGTTCCACAGAAGCAGTTTCGGTGTGAACAGGACGATGATGCCTGCTTACAGTCTATGAAATCCAGTTCCATTTCTACAGTTTTTAAGGAGTTAATAGATTATTAACAACCTGCAATATCTTATTATGTAGTAACAGATGTTGCAATCAAATAATTTTCATGTCTAGAAAACACAATTATTAACCCTTTATAAATATGATAACAGTAATCATGCTACAAAGTATGACTACTGCGTTGTTCCTGAAGAACAACATGTTCAATGATGTAATGAAGGTGTAATGAGGTGCAATGGAGGGAAGAATATCCTCTGTAGAGGATATTCTATGTGTAGAACCCTTTTGGCTTATACCGTGGAATATTTTTCAGGGTTTGAAAGGAACTGGTGCAAGACCAGCAACACAAACATCATCTAAATAGATACAAGGTTCTGTCCCTTCTCATACCAGCTAAAGCTGAGGTGTATTTTCTCCAGAAAAAGAACATATTTTTCTCCTAAATTCACAAGACAGATCTTGATAGTGAGAGTACAGATCTGGAGGACACAGCTCAGGCTTGCGGAAGTACAAATCTATGCAGGTAGAGCAAAGTCAGTTAAATTTTGCTGTGCTAGACAGTAAGAACAAAATCTGCCCTCTAAGCAAAGTTCCCATGTATAAATGCATTTTTCAGCAAGTGTTATGCATGATTTGGATCCATATGGCTTCCAACTTTCTGAGACATCTGCATTTTTACACAAATGGAAACAGTTTGTAAGAATAATTCACAAAGTCTGATTTTGTAAGACAGTTTTGTTTTATGCAGTCATTTTTATCCTGATTTAGAACAATTTTTGTGAGATATAGGTCTAATGAGAATAAACTACACTATAGCCAGTTTTTAAAAAATCAAAAAACATATTTAAGAAACCTGTACGTGAGGGATTTTATCAATGAAAAGATACCAGGGCATCTTTTCAAGATGAAAGACACAGCAGTATTTCTGGGCAGACTGTGCTTAGTTGTCCAATTTTCCTAATAGTCTCATACTGAAAAAAAACCCAGAAACCTCTTTATATCTAAAAGGCAATACATATTATTCAACATAATTCATATTGACTTCACAGTAACGTGAGAATTATTAGGGCGACTAGCTCTGTAACAAAATTCTAGCTGTAATATTTATCATAAGCAGCCAAATGTTGATAATATAGAAGCTTGGTCTTTGTCTAAATAGATCACAAATCAACAATAGTAACACAGCTTGATCTGAAATGTTATGGAGAGTACTCTTAGTAATATCTCACCTTTTCCAATAGTGTCCACTGGAAACAGTTCTGATGATAGTCTTGAGTAATACTATGGTTCAACTCACACTTTAGTTCCTTTTGTTTCATGAGCTGTTAAATGTAATAGGGAAATAGGTGGTAACGTGATGTCTCAAAAAAAACCCTGTATATATATATATATATACACGCATACATACATATATATGTATAAATCAAACACTTTCTTCTGGAGGTATTGACAAATCTTCACCAACACAGGACATTCACTGATCAACTGACAGAAACCAGAACTGTGTATTAATTAACTGAAACACAGTAAGTCAGAAATTAATTCAAAATATAAAATAGAAAACTACTGATTTCATGTGTACCTGAATTTACTGCCTTATCAAACACTTGCAACATTTCCAGATGACTGCTGCAACAGAATAGAAGACAAAAGTCTTCCTTCCTTTCAGCATACCCATGGTATAGAGAACTTCAGAACATTATTTACAACCCTGATTCAGAATGTGATTTTTAAACTGATGTTTCAAACTTCATTGCTTTTTACTTTTTAATTTTCTCACAAAATATTTTGTGACCTGGAAGGAAGCCATAGAAAGTTATACTTAGGAGCCAATGAACTGACAGCAAAGGACAAGTTATGTTTATGGATTCCCACTGGGCTATGAATAAAATGGTTTATCACCCATACAGATTTCTTCTACTTAAAGATCTAAAGTACGTCAGTCTCAAAGGGCATACAGATATAGACAATCACTAAATCCCATGGGAATAAATGCAAATCATGATCTGGTGTCAAGGACCATTGGAGACTGCATTTCAATCATCTTGGCAGTTATAGTACCTTGAATCAATATAGCACATAGCATTATTAGTCAGGTGTGTGTGTTATTATTCAGTAATACAACAAAATGGCAAAGAAAGATACTAGAGGGTAGCAGTAGCTCTGGAGATTGCAGACTGTTAAATTCCCAATTATCTGAAAATTAGCAAAGGCATTTTTTTCCTCTTAGTGGATTGTTACATTTACAAAAATAATTGCAGAGTTAGCTCCCAATATTCTTAACCACATACCAAAAATACATGGCATAGATAAAAGCTTTCTTTCTGTAATACTAACCTAAGACACATAACCTGATTCACAGAAATGTTAATTAAAATTCATAAGCAGCGTAAAACAACTTATAAATATGACTATATTTTTAGGAGATATTTAACCATCCTGGGGAAAAACAAAAACAAAAACACCCCCCCACACACACACACCCCCAACAACAAACAACCCTGTATAAAGCTGTCTATCATGGAAAGATTGTGTTTTAGATCCAACCTCACATGGGTGCATAAACCTGACAAGCTTTTAGCAAGAATTTGTTATTAAATACTCTAGGCAAGACTGCAATGTTTTCAATATATTTGTGCTAGTGAATCCTGTTTACAAACACACAAAAAAAAGACTCCACACAAGTTATACTTGCTCTTTTATTGATTAAATTCTTTCAGTATGATTATAAATTTATCTTTTTTTCATCCATACTGTGGCTCCCAAATGAATTATTAAATTCTATCAATATGTTGTGTTGTAACTGACATTAATTAAACAGAGTAGTGTGTCTATTGTGAAGGCTCTGATTGCAATCATTATGTGTGTATGTGTGTGTGATAAATGTGGGGTTTTTGTATCTCATTTTAGCTACCTGGAGCATGCTAGAAGACCTTAGTCTTCATATAGAGTTTCAGATTATACTCAGTGGGCTACAGATATGATTCAGTGTGATTCCTATGTACCATTTCACTACAGCTAATTGAGTCACAAGTTACAACTAGTCAACCTTAAAAGTGGCAAATAACTGTTAGATTATTCTGCTCTACATAGAAATATGCCAGTCCTTCATTTATAATATTTTTTATTTGGATTTCCAAGTCAGAAGAGGTTTTTCTTACTAAGACCTTTTTGTTCCTACCCTTTATTAGTTAAACAGGTGTTTAAACAACTCACAGAAATATTTCTGCTTGCAGGATTATGCTAATAGTATTCTCCCCTTCAAAGATATACATCACACGCAACAAAATGTTCTTACAAGCATAAGGTGCTTCAACGATAGTCTATGGTGTTGCTTACATTCATAAAATTACATATGCTCTTCAGAGTTTCCATAACTTGAATTCTAAAAGTCAAATTTCCTTTTAGACAAAAGGAACCCAAGTGTTACAAGTCTTTAACTTCAAAATACTTCATAAAGGCAACATGTACACATGTGGTAGAAAAAAACCTACTAGAAATTACCAGAAAAGTTGTGGGTGGTAGCAATACTTGATTCAACTGAAGTAGATTTCTGAATATATTCAACTTCTGGTCCACCATTAGATTAGTAAGATTAGAAGCATTGCATCATTGAACTTTCTTCATAATCCAGCAGTCGCTTCCTCTAACCTTAATATCCAGCATTTTTATCAGTGGATACCAAAGTTTTTCAACTTGCTTACACTAGATGGTCATAACAAAAAACCCTAAGGTCAGCCAGGATGAAAGGACATAGAGTACCAAATTGTCCATAAAATTTTGTCAAAAACAAAACCAAAAAAACAATGTAAAGGTAATGGAGCAATTTGGGTCCTTTGTATACAGTAGACTGCATGGGCATGAGCAGATTAAAAACTTTCAAAAAGTGTCCAACGAGACAACAAACACTTGCCTCTATTGCCTAGGCTGTTATTCTGCATATGGTTGCATATTATTTTGGTGATCTGTTAACTATTAAACTGATTGGGTAATTTAAACTTAGGGCAGCTCTGAGAGTGCTTCAGGTCATGTTTCTAGTCAAAGTTGCCTGTGCGCCCAAGAAAGCGCTCTGGCAATGGGGAATCACAAACGGAGACTCTGCTCGTGGCTCCCTTCCTCTCATCTCCCTCTCGCTTACAAATCTGAAAATGCAGTAGAGTAGTGATCATCAAGTCAAGCTGTTTCCTATTTCTGAGGTCCTTTTGCATCAGTCAAATGCAGAAGATTGTTGTTGAATAAGATTCAACTGGTAAAGTTTTGGACTGGCAGCAATACATGAAAAATAGCTTCTTTAAAGATATTCTTAAGTTTACAATATTTTCTTTCTGTGCTTTCTCTTTATTTTGGGGAATTCTTTTTTGCTCACTTCTGTGTGTAATATGATGTTTTAAATGGTAAAATATAGTCATTACATAGCTGAAACTGCAAGAAACCCAGGATTTTTTTTTTTTTTTTGAGATGGATAAATGTGTATGTACTAATGATGAGGATACAGACTGTAAGAAGGTCACCCTGATACCTAATTGACCCTGATAACTAATAGGTCAATACACAATTAAGTAATTAGGAAAAACAATTATATTATGTTAAATTAACAAATTCCATTGCCTAAGTTTTTTCCCCATATCTTTCAGCTATAGATATATATTTACAGCTGAAGCTGGACTGTATGTCTGAAAACTGTTTCCAAAGCAAATTGCAAGCCCTAATTAAGTCTCACAAAACCCTTGTGAGACAGAAGGTGAGCTAGGTTTTAGCTCCATGTCTTCTGAGGCCCAGGCCCAAACTTAATACATTAGACCACACTGCTGCCTGGGCAAATCAATTAACCTACCTGCTTCTGCATTTTCCCTTGGCAATCCTGTGAACAGGCACAATGTTGGTCTCTTTTCAAAGCTAAAATACCCCGAGGAATCGGTCAGTCATTCACCTATCATTCACTCAATCTGTGCAACAGATTAGTCATAGTTTGCATAACTGCAGTTGTAGTTTTGAACTCCCATTTCTCTTGGCTGGAAAACTTATCAAAAGTCTACCGGGAAAGAAGGATGCTTCAACACTTCTCCCTCAGATATCAGATAGGAATGGCATTACATTTTGTAAAAAAAAGAAATATTCAACAGTACAATTAAGGTTACTTCCTTTTGCTTGGTAGAAGAGACTTAAAGAAGTGTTTTGAATGTTTAGAGAAAACTAATGGTTCTGTCTACAATAAGGGTTTATTGTGCGTCATAGTTTCTTTTTTTAGTGGAAATATATCTTGCATCCATGGTTGGGGTTCTGTGCAGCACGTTTAATGCAAATCATCTGTGCACGTAAAAAGGCTTTTGTCACTGTGTCTCTAGCTGAACCACAACTGAAGTATTCACAAATTTCCATGACTGAATTTTCCTGCATGCAGAGGAACACAAGGCAAAAAAATGACAGATTACGTCTGGCTTGTAGGAAAGAGCGTCTCTCAGTAAAAATGCTTTTCAACCATATTTTATATCCTAATATGCCTTACTTGAATATTTATGACATAGATTAATCTCCATCTAAGAGTCAGCTACTTGTACTTACTCTTACATTTCTCTTGTTGTATTTTGATTTTCATGCATCCATTTATTTGTACCAATGTCTGGAAGTACACTGTGACATTTTCGTCAGTGTTAAGTGGTTTGCTTATCTATAGGGAACACAATGAACCTCGTTGAAGAGGTTTTTAGAGTTGACAAGTTTTGTCCTTGACAGCACGTGTAGAATTCTCATCAGCTAAAGGCACCAGTGGATTCTTTAACTGTACACGGCATAAAAATGATTGAAAGGTCATATCATTTTCAAGAAATGTATGTAATCCTGTTGTCACAAATCTCTGTGCTTCCTTATACCATATTTCCACCTTATATCTTGTCACCACAACTTGTCTGATCATGTCTTAAATTAGACTGTGGGATATTTTGGTAAGCAAAGTATATTGAAGGAAACTTGTTTATTGTATCCCTTTAAATACAAAATTATTCTCGTTAATCATTTTTTTGTTTGAAAAAGTAGCCTATTCTGCTTTTTCTACTCATTCTTAAATGAAAATAGCATTTAATAGGTACATATTACAGATACAATTATAATATCTATTGGGCTACATTTTAAGAGTTATCTTTCCTGAAACCCTAGGTTTCACAATTAGCTTTTCCTAGAAAAAATACTATTTTAACAAAATGGTTGATATAAAGATTTAAGACAAAGCTTTTTATATCATAAAACACAGCAAAATTATTCTGCACTGAAAAAATAAAACAAAAATAATATTGAAAATGTCGGGGGTTTTGAAAATTTCATGCCATTTTAACCAATTTCTCTGATCTGTATTTTACAAATAATAAGCAATTTACAAAAAAGAAGTTTATTTAAGTGGTGTATAAATTTACAAAATAATGAAAACTGATTTGAAAATAAAGCTTCCTGCCATCAAGCCTGATATGAAAAAATATTTAAAGAATTCAGCAGTTTGAAGAGACCTGTAGATGGCATAAAAACACTGAGAAGGATTAAAGATACTGCTCTAGAAGCTAAGAAAAAAGTTGTTTACATATGGTGCTTAGAGATATAAGTGAAGCTAAGAGTGAGAGCAAGTAATTCAGAGCGTTTCTGCCTTCCGGCACAACTTGAAAATCATGACACAGCTACAGAGCAGAAAGGTAATTCTGTGCGTATGGCAGTGAATCAGCTTACTGATGATGCAAGCTGAATTCCTTGCTCTCTGGCTGTCTTTCGTTATGACCTTGATGAGGTGTCTTATATATTAATAGCCCTTTGAGGGTCTCTCAGATGTAATTCATGCACACTATGGTGGGGAAATCTCTTTAGTTGTCAATCCATGGTAAAGCAAAAGCGCAAGTATGGAATTTGGGAAAGAAAGGACTCTTAAAAGGGATGTTCAATAGGCAAGAAAAATCTGAAAAGTTCTGTGCATATTAAAGTGACCTTAACCACTATGCACAAAAATTTAAGCTTTTCTTCCCTGCTTTGGTAATAATTTAAATGTAAAGAATAACAATGGAAGTAGAGCTCCTTTCCTGCAAGCTACAGTGAAGAAGCCCCAAAACCTGGCTCATCTGATACTACAGATGTGATACTACTCATCTGGTCCTACATGCTCTGAAAGCCACTAGGCATTTGCATTTCTAACACCACAGTTGTAATGCACTTTGAAGTCTGTTCAAACATATACTTTATTCCCAAATTGATGGCTGAGTCCATGAGAAGGAGCCAGAAAACACTGAGTTCTAGGTCATTCACATCTCAGGGTTTCTTACAGTAAGGCTGCTAAGGCTGAAGCACTGGTAACCTTACTCAAGGGAATATTCACTAATGGATTAGTCAACATACAACATAAGTAAATTAGAGTTTCTGACCTAATTTCCAGTGGGTAAGCAGGCAGAAAACATTCATGGAGGCTAAAAGCTATCTGTTTCTGTGAAATATTTCAGTCCTGTCCAAGAAGCATTTTTTTCTGAAATCTTGCTTTACCACAAATTTCCAAACCAGGTCTATCTTCTAAAACCTCCAGTCTTTTATGTATCAGCGGTTAAATTAATTTCAAAATTATGGTGAATACCACACATAAATACAACACAACAAATTCCCACTCTGATAAAACACAGTACTCAGTTTTACACAATCCTTTTGTTTTTCTTTCTTTTCACCTTTGACAGCAGCAGGAAAGCAAAAAAAAGCTGAGTAAGACTAGCAACACTAGAGAACATGTTTCAGGCTTTTTGAAGGTGCACAGATCGTGATCAGGATGATGAAAATCTATATAAAACAGATTGAGCATCTCAGTTCATTGACAGTAACTCTACCATCACAAATGGGTCTTTAGATCTCTCCTAAAAAAGTATGATTCATAAGGTAAGATTGACATAGGCTGTGAATCTTTATCAGTGACCATTCTATCTGCTTTCTTTTAGATCTGTGAATCACAAAAGCCTAGAAGATTTGAGATGAAAGAATTTAGCTCAACGAGTCAGTACATTTCTTCTGCTCCAGTGCGGGATCAACTGTATCTCAAAAGTGCTTGTGAGTTATTTGTTTAACATCTCTATAATAACCTCTAAAAGAAAGAGATTCCCAGCCCCCTAGCCAATCTGTTACCGTGCTTGTCTATCCTTACCATTAAAAAGCTATTATTAATGTCAGGTCTGAATCTCTTTTGCTGCAGTTAAAGCCCATCACGACTTTTCCCAGAGGATGTGAAGAACAGTTTATTCCCTTCCTTTTTCAGTAGCTTTTTGTTGTTGAAAGCTCTTAATTGGTCCAGCCCTTCATCTCCTTTCCTCTAGCCTAAGCACACAGCCATTACAAACTTCTATAATATTGTATGCTATATAGCTATTACTATTGTGCACATTTAAAAGAGACAGAATCTCCTCAACTACTAGTTTATAAGAGAACAGCAATCCAAGCTGGTCTTAGCAGGTTTTAAGACTAAACTAAACTGTTAAAATCACTAATTATTTGAGGATGTTAGCCTACAATACTACAGCTACAAAATGACATAGAAGAACTTATCTTCGAGGCCATGTCTAGGTGGACAGCTGCAAACCTCTGTGCATCTGCTCTGCTTGTGCTCAGAGGTGGCTGGAAGCTGTTCAAACACACTGCTATGGCTCGTGATCTGGGGCTCTGGCTCAGCACAGCACACCGCCCTTATTGCACCGCTTCAGGTTACAACCAGCTTGCATCAGCTTGCCTTGGAGCAGGAACAAAAGAGCTGCATGACCATTTGCACCTGTGCATAAGGACATATAAAGATGTTTTGGGGCAGTATCTGCATCTTTATAAGCTGCAGTCAGTAGAATGAACCTCAGTCTTCTCTGGGGCCACAGGATGCTATTTTAATGCAAATAGCTAAGCATGCACAAGGTATTATAATACAAATAGACATACAAATACTCCTAGGTAGCCTATGCACAAGCACATACTTTTAAATAGGTTCTGCTTACATGTTGTATATAATATAGCTGTATATCCAGTAATGTACCCATAATGAAGGCAAGGTGGGAGGGAGACAGGTGAGTCATTATATTGTCAGACACAGCCCCATTTTACCTTCAAGGTATGCATTTTCAGATAGTGTCACGGGAATGACTCATTAATGTGAATTAATAAGGAATTAGGACTCCAATATGATGAAAGAAAAAGCCACCTTAAAAAGAAAACTAACTTTGAAATCCTTGTCCTTTTTATTGTTATGTTAGTGAGCATCACTGTGGATGAAAAAAAAACCCTTTTATTTTCAAAAAAAAGCTTTTGAAAGGTCAAATGTACTCTTTATTGTACAATTTATAATAATTTATGGTTATTAATCTCTAATGTTCCAGGAACTGTTATGGCACATTATATGAAGGTAGAAACTCCACTAATTTCTCAGTTACACAGTATCCTGAAATCTAAAAATTTTGGAAGAGCAGGGCAGCATATATAAGTATGATATAGATAAAAAGCATGTCCAAATTTGGAAATATTCATGGGTCCCATCAACTCTTACATAGTTAGAAATGTTCATTCTATCTGTAAATGTGACGCTGTTTCATGTGGAGAAGCATCTTCAGAAACCAGGCTTTAATTTTCCTGTTTCTCAGTCTTTTGACACCAGATGGCAGTGCGATATACAACCATTATATTCACCCCAATTAATTCTGATTTAAGTGGAAGAAAATCTTCATTAATCAGTTTGGTTACTATAGCTATGTGATTAAAAGGCTTACTAACCCACTTGCTTACTTTCAGTCTTCCAAGCAAGCAGCTGTCATAGTACCAGAGACTGCCTTAAGTCTTTTTCTTGTCAATATTCAAAGTAGAGTTCAGCATTAGCATCAGTTTTGTTCAGCCCTTTTAGTTTCACTAGCCTTTATCTAAAAACATTTGCTTACTGATCAAAAAGGAGAGAGATGGCAGATTCGGGAACTGGGAATCTAGTTTACTTACTGTGGAACCACAATCCACAACCACATTCACTCACTGCCTTCCAGCTTATGTGCTATTCTGGTCATAATTTTAAAGCACTGTAGAAGGGTCTGAGCTGATCATCAAGGGAAGGAGACAGCACAGGACTCTAACTCTGAGTAAAGGTAATACTAATATTTTCTTTGCCACTCTCTGATTTTAACATCCCCAGTATTTGCTCAAAACGATGTCGCCTTCTTCAGCATGACTTGCAGATTCTTCTCTGCCTCCTTTCCACCCATGCTTCGTTAAATAGTAATCAAGTACTACATAAGAGAGTTATTGTGCAGGACAGAAGGAGCACAAAGAAGCATTTCTGAATGTTACAGCAGCATTTAAATTATATTTTTTATGGCTCCAGTGAATTATATCAGAGGCTGCTGCTTATTAGACCAGTGGCTGGAAAACTGTCCCTATACATCATACATAAGAGCAAAGTTTCTTCAAAAAGACAACGTAATAATCCTGGGAGATCGGAATCATGTTGGCATATTTAACTTGACGTCTGTTGAAATACAACCCAGATGAATCACAGAATCATAGAATCATTTAGGTTGGAAAAGACCCTTAAGATCATCGTGTCCAACTGTTATCCTAACACTGCCAACTCCACCACTAAACCATGTCCTTATACGCCGCATCTACACGTCTTTTAAATACTTCCAGGGATGGTGACTCAACACTTCCCTGGGCAGCCTGTTCCAATTGTTGAAATCGGACTCTCAAAGAATGCTGCCAATCTGTGGATGGCTTTAAGGACAGCAACAATGTTTTCAATCAGAAATTATGTTTTTAGCTACAAAAGAAGCCCTTGTGAGGCATCAGAAAATCTATGTTGCAAGAAGAACTGAAAAGATGGTAAAGAGCTGCCAATTTTGTGCTAGGTAGCCTCCAATTTTCTAAGTTCTGGTGGTGTCATGAGAAGGACTTAAGGGCTTCTACTGCCTAAATAGAGCTTTTCAGAGATCAAATATGTAGCTTACCTTCTTGTTTATGGCCAAGCTTTGAATATGCTTCTAAGAATAAGAATTTATCTGGCGTACAAAAAAATGATAGAGGAAATATTCAAAAAGCCATCTATTTCTGAGCTATAAACCATTGATTTTAGGTTTTAAAGCCTAATATTTTAGGTTTTAAAACCTAATTTTAAATTTAAAAATTCTGACATAATTAATCTCTCAATAATTGCAGACTATGGTAGAAAACAAATACAAATTTCCTTTACAAAACAGGTGCCCGCAGATGAGATTATTTATGACCCCATCCTTTGTACATACTAAAGTGCTGAGCACTATCAGCTAACCATGTTAAAAGATGGTACATGTAACAGGATACAGCTTTTACTCTAATGTCTTTGACCAGCATGTAGGGCCAACTCCTGAATAAAATATTAGCACAGCTCCACCAAAATCAATTTATACCAGTTCACGCTCACCAATGTTGCAGGCATAGTCTTGGAAATAACTTTTTTCCCTTTTGCAGCTAAGTCTAGAGCAATGTGTCCATCAGTAGTAAGGGAAGATGGCAAGAAAGGGAAATAGGAGTATGTGCTACTAGGCACTGGATAGGGTATGCACCATAAAGTCCAAAAGATCTAGCATTTCTCCAGTTCCAAAAGAAAACCACTACCTCAGGACTTCACTGTCTTGTCAACAATCCAGATAAACCCCACAGTGCTTTAGCAGCTAGATGCAGATACTCCACACCAAATAATCTTTCATTTCTCCTTTACCAACTGAAGCTGGTATAGGGTTGTGCTGTTAACTGCTTTCTAAAGGGATTCTCTTCAGAAGGGATAAGTTTTCTGGTGATTCTACAAAGTTTTAATGCAATTATAGGGTGACACAGACCCAGGAGATTGATTTCACAGAGTAAGAAATGGGTACCATGTTGCCTCTTCAAGTTTTACAGAGTCAACCAAAAATTTTGGAGGTCATCTTCAGTATGAGACAGTGATATAAAACAGTGAAAAATGGTCTGGGTCTTCCTTTCTAGGCTTTCTAACACTTTAAGCCTTTATTCTTTTTTTTAAAAAATTGGAAATGTAGTCTAATACTGGATTCTGAGCATCAGTTAGATTCCACTGAAATGCATTTATATCAACCCACTTGGAAGAAAAAATATATTATTTAGGGTTCCTTTGTTGGTTGGTTTTGATTTTTTTTATATTTTATTTTGTTTTGTTTGGGGGGTGTGTGGTTTTTTTGGTTTTTTTTTTTTTTTTGAAGTTTTGCTCCAGCGGAGCTTATAGATTTTCACCAAAACAAGGTTCTCACATACAAGATGTTTGTAAATCTAAAGCAGGTGTGCATGTGTGTTAACATGATTTATGCCTCTGTGAAATATGGGGGCAGCAGAGGAGAAAGGAAGATGCAACAGAAAAAAATTTTCTCTTCCCGCTGCCCCCACATAGAAACACAAGTCCTGCTTTTTTTCTGTCTTTCTAGTTACACAAAAAAGTGTCAAAATAATGTTTCTTTCTCTAACACATATGAGAAATGTTACTGTGCTTCCACTGACTTTTTGCACCCATTTCTTATGCTGAACTTTTCCTCCCCATGACAATTGACTGTTCTACATCAGCTCCTAACTCTGTGTACATAGCTGGTAAAGAAACAAAAAGTTCATTCATGATTACTCAGGAGAGATCCTGTCTGAAATACAGTCCCTCATAGCGCTTCTGTATTAAGAGCCATAACATTAATTTCAACCTGGTTTTAACACTTGAGTTGACAAAAACAGAGCAGTAATGTTTGAATGCCAGAGGAACTGGGGTTTTCAGTAGCCAATTCAAAGTAGTTCTTCAAGATCTTTATTTTCATAAATTGTTATTATGGAGTTTAACAAAAGTTCCTAAGACCATATTATTACCAGCATTTTTCTGGATGAGGGAAGAAGATTTAAAAACTAACCAACCAAACAAACCCAAAACCCAGAAAACTAATTCCTAAATATTTAAAGCTTATGTAACAATATATTCTGTTTATTTCTGTATTTTACATATAAGAAATCTTTTAGTATTATTTTTTAAATACTTTCCATTTCATCTTACTTATGTGCATCTATTAGGTCATATTTTTTAACAGCAGAAGAGGAGCTGCTATGTTTGAGATCAAATTTTATTTTAGGTAGGTTGAAACTATGTTATGGAAACTGGCACACACTTATCTTCTGTTAGTGTGACTGTCCATTACTTAGTGGTATGCCAATATTAGGTATATTAGTCCTATCAGAAACCAGAGACTTCCCCCACGATAGGCACTGTGTAATGAAAAGACACTGCTTTTGTATGGCTTGCACTGGTGCTTCCTGCCCAGGGGCAACACTTGGCTTTGTTCTTGTTGAACTTCATGAAGTTCCTGCTGGCCCATTCCTCCAGCCTGTCTAGGTCCCTCTGAATGGCAGCACTGCTCTTGAGAGTACTACCTGGCCCTCCCCCAATTTTGTGTAATCTGCAAACTCAGAAAGAGTGCTCTCCATCACCTCCACCAGTCCACTGAAAAATATGTTAAACAGGACAGGTCTCAGGACAGACTTATCTGGTATTCTGCTTGACACCAGACTCCAGTTAGACTACAGCCTACTAGGTACACCCCTCTGAACCTGATCATCCATCCATTTTTTTACCTGTCCATAGCATCCTAACTCGGGTACAAGAATATAGTGACAGACAATGTCAAAAGCCTTGCTAAAGTCCAAATAAAAGACAGCCACTGTTTTCTCGTACCCACAAATTTCATCATTTGATCACAGAAGGCAACCATGTTGGTCAGGCATGATTTACCCTTTGGTAAATCCATGGTGTTTGTTTCCAATCATCTTCTCCTGCCTGAGCCCAGAAATGGGCTCCATGAGGACTTGCTCCAGACACTAAAGTCAGACAACCAGCCTGTAGCTCCATGAGTTGATTGTTTTGCTTTTTTGAAGATGGGTGTGACATTTACCTTCCTCCAGTTGGTGGCTTCCCCTGATCTCCACAACCTTTCAAAGACGATAGAAAGCAGCTTTGGAAGGATGTTGGCCATCTCTCTCAGCACCTCGGATGAAGCCCATTGGGTCTCAAGGACTTATGTGGGTCAAAACCTTGCAGTTAATTCCTGACTCGATCTACACCCACTACTGGTAGTTATTCTCCTCCCTGAACCCAGCCTCTTAAGCACAGAGACTTGAGAGACCTTGTTGGTGAAGATGCAAAGAAGACACCTGCTGCCTCAGTCTTATCTATGTCTGCTGTCACCAGGTCACCCACAACACTCAGCAACAGGCCTGCATTTTCGTTGTTCGGCCTTTCTTCCACGTAAGTATGTAATATGTAAGGTGTGCAAAGTGAGTCTGGGATGTCGGGGTGTAGGGGAGGGTTGTTTGGGGAAAATATGGGTGGGTTGTTTGCTTCCCCCCACACACTTTTTACTGTTTTTATTAAGCTGTATCTTGAGGACTGATGTCCTGTTGTACTAACAAGGGCCACCTGCTTCTCACATTTGCTATACAAAGGAAATGGAGAAAGAAAAAAATTACATAAAATTAGAACCCAAAAACCCAAGAAAAATAAAAGAGACAAGACAAAAACCTGCAGACTACATAACAAAAGGAGAAAGAAGTAGCAGAAGAGTGAACACATCAAGCTATTTTGCAAGACCATAGGAGGACAAGATCATAGAGCTGCAATCATCCACCAGTCTTTGATAAAAGAAGAGACAAGAAAAAAATGGCGAGGTCGAGAAATGACTGGTGGTAAGGCACAATCACTTCAGTCGACCTGAATCTAATAATGCTGTCCTGCCATGCTGTTTGAAAATGGCTGACAACAACAACAGCAATGCCTGTCAATCTCCTTGGCTCTGTCTCAAAATGTAGAGAAAAAGAGCCACAGAAGAGACATAAAATAAAATGAGCAGCCACCAGGCCTGGGTACCATCAAGTGATAAAAAGACAAACTTCCTAGAAAGGAAACAACAGTGAAAATCCACTGTAGCATTAAAAACACATTGCAGAAAAAAGAAATATAAACTAAAAAATAATGACGATCAAAATTCCTCTCAGTACATGCAAATATGTCAACTCTAGGATTAACACCAGGCCTAATCTCAAGTTTTCTTGGTCAGCATTTAACAGACACCAGGGCACATGTATACATGGTTATATAAAATTGCCTTGCACTCCCCCAATTCTAGTCTCTTAAGGTGAAAAGGTGCTTCCCAATGGCTCTGTCACCACAACATCAACTCGTAGAACCAGATGTAGAGTTGATGGTGTTCTGGGAGATGGCTTTCTTTCTACCCTTTCTTCTATTCATACCTCTTATCAACCAGAAGGATGTGGTATCTCTCCTAGGTCTTTAAAGAAATATGTGACTGTATGGTAGAACAATCCTGTCAACAATGAATGATCAGCTTAGGAAAATGCATGAATTTTGACATGAATATAGGTATTCTGATGAATTGGGACTGTGAATCAGTGTCCACAATAGCTAGAATGTATTGACAGTACAGCTCAAAACTGATGTATTATCTCTGAGAATATGGTTCATTATGTGCCATGAAAAAAAGGGGAAACTACCCAAATCTTTGGCATATGACTCTTACACATGACTTTCCAAAGAGTAAAAAGAGTACTCAATGGATGAGAAAAAGAAAGAAGGTAAGACTGTTTAAAAAAACCCACCTAAACAGGCAATATATAAATGATAGATCCTACTTCTCATTCTGGATGAAAATATGGATGCAATTTTAATAACTAAATCCTCCACTTTAGAATAGAAATTTTAATCAGGATTGCTTGCTTTTAGCTCTTAATAACGTACCTCCTTTTACTTTCTCCCTGTAATCCTCCTTTATAAAATCCTCCTGCTGTACACTTACTCAAGAGGAGCAATTTCCCTTTGTGTTTCTAATGACCTGTCTTAATAGCAAAGTTGATTCAAACATAAAACTCCAATAGTTCTAGTTGATGAAAATATTAACATTATACTGAGGATATGAAATCCAGTAAGCATAACCAATTAACAAGGTGATTTATTTTAAACCTTTTTGTTATACTTTATAATAACACATATGAAAAGAAACACAACATCTTTTAAAATAAGAGCTTAAGAGTTTGTGCAGATTTCTTAGCAAGTACTGTTTAGTAAAAGGCTCTTTTGCATGAAATAGTAGTGTCAAGCAATAAGAATTAATGAAAGCTTAAACTACTTTGTATGCTATCAAAAAGACTGTTCTTGCAGCATTGCACTGTATAATACATTAGTCAGAACTTGGTTTAAGTCAAGGAGTTAGAGATTTTATTTGAAATTTCATCCAAAGAAAAAAAAAAGCTTTAAGAGCTAACAGTATTAAAAGTCTAACTAAGAAGAGTTATCCCTTCATTGTCACTTCTCATCCTAGCTGTATTTTATCTCTTTGTCCTTCCTAAGACAAGTCTTTGTCATTTCTTTTACATTTGGTCCAACTGATTGTCCTAAACTGGTGTAAAATGGGAAAAGAATCATTAATATCCACTGAACTGCAACGGTTTACACCTGCTGAAGAGTTAGACACTCATTTTGTGAGGAGTCCAGGTACAGAAGAAATTATTCAACTAAATTTCAAACTTATTCAACTAAAATATATATTCAACATTTTTCCACTCCTACGCTTGAGTATCTCTAATGAAATCAATGCTACTACCCTAGTCATCTCATCAGTGACTCAAACCTTACATGGTGCAGAATACTATACCTACAGTGGACTGCAACTTACTGTTTCTGTTTATTTTACCTTAGTAGGGTATCTTCTGTAAAAGGGACTGAAATTGGGTCAGTTAGTATCTCTCTTGGAAAAACACCTATTGCTGTTAATTCCAGTTGGTGAGCTTCTGGGGTGCCTCTACAACAGAACAGAAGATTTTCAAAGACCCAAAAGATAAGCAGACATTCTGATTATGAACACTGTTTATTATCAAGTGTTTGCAAGTAAACTAACCTTATCAGAAATTCTTTGAATCATTAAAAGCAACTGCATGTAAAACCTGGTTGGTTTTGACTTGCCTACTTACTTCACAACATCTTTCTTTTATTTAAGTTTGGAAACATTCCACTTAGACAATTTTGATATTCAATTCAAGTCAAATTAATCGTTAATTTCAAAACTAAAACCAGATAAAAATAAAAGGTCTTAGAAAGAAAAATGAGATCAAGTATTTTTAAATTATCAGGCCAGTCAGTCTCACCTCTGTGCCCGGCAAGATCATGGAGCAGATCCTCCTGGATACTATGCTAATGCACGTGGGAAACAGAGAGGTGATTGGTGACAGCCAACATGGCTTCACCAAGGGCAAATCACGCCTGACAAATCTGATGGCCTTCTACAATGGGGTTACAGCATTTGTGGATAAGGGAAGAGCACCTGACGTCATCTACCCGGACTTGTGCAAAGCATTTGATACTGTCCGTACAACATCCTTGTCTCTAAAATGCAGAGACATGGATTTGACAGGTGGACCATTTGGTGGATAAGGAATTGGCTGGATGGTCACACTCAAAGAGTTGTGGTCAATGTCTCAATGTCTGGGTGGAGACCAGTGATGAGTGGTGTCCCTCAGGGGTCTGTATTGGGATCAGTATTATTTAACATCTTTGTCAGGGACATGGACAGTGGGATTGAGTGCACCGTGCAAACCTCATGAAGTTCAACAAGGCCAAGTGTAAGGTCCTGCACCTGGGTCGGGGCAATCCCAAACATGGATACAGGCTGGGCGATGGGTGGATTGAGAGCAGCCCTGATGAGAAGGACTTGGGAGTACTGGTGGATGAAAAACTGAATATAAGCCGTCAATGTGCTTTAGCAGCCCAGAAAGCCAACCGTATCCTGGATTGCATCAAAAGAAGTGTCGCCAGCAGATCAAGGGAAGTGATTTTCTCCCTCTGCTCTGGTAAGACCCCACCTGGAGTACTGTGTTCAGCTCTGGGGCCCCCAGCATAAGAAAGACATGGACCTGCTTGAGCAGGTCCAGGGGAGGGCTACAAAGATGATTGTGGCCCCCTATGGGCCACAATAGCACCTCCTCTATGGGCACAGGCTGAGAGAGTTGGGGTTGCTTAACCTGGAGAAGAGAAGGCTCCGGGGAAGCGGGAGTGGCTTCCTTATAGCGGCCTTCCAGTACTTAAAGGACGCCTACAGGAGAGATGGGGAGGGACTCTTTATCAGGGAGTGTAGCGATAGGACAAGGGGTAACAGTTTTAAACTGAAAGAAGGTAGATTTAGATTAGATGTAAGTAAGAAATTTTATACTGTGAGGGTGGTGGGACACAGGTTGCCCAGAGAAGTTGTGGATGCCCTGTCACTGGAAGCGTTCAAGGCCAGGTTGGATGGGGCTTTGAGCAACCTGATCTAGTGGAAGGTGTCCCTGCCCATGGCAGGGGGGTTGGAACTAGATGATCTTTAAGGTCCCTTCCAACTGAAATGATTCTATGATTCTATGATGCTGTGATTAAAAGTAAACAATTTAGTCATCCCCCAAAATATCTTACATTGGTTGGATGTTGAACACGTCTTTAAATTTTGTTTCTATTCAACTATGATTTGGAAAAAAAAAAAATTGGAATCTCAGAAACTATCATGGGACAGGAAATTTATTACCTGTGTAATGGAAATACACAAATACTGCACCTAATTCACTAAATAAATAATAGAGGATAAACTGGCAGATCACATATTTTTCTGATGTAAAGTGACAGACACTCTCTGTGCATGCTTTGGAGGTGTAGTGCCATATTCGGAACACACACTAATTAGATATTCCTTTTAAGTATATTATTCTAGATGGATTATTATGTGATTGTCACTAAAATCTTTACAAACTTCTGCTTTAAAAATGTATTTTCTGTTATCATCAGACTTGGCACAAATTATGCATACTTCACTGAGAGGTAAAGTCACAGGGAATTTGGACTGAGACGGATGAAATGCTATGGTATGGACTCCAGGTATTTTTTTCATGGCTGTATTATACAATAATGGAGTGAAGCTTGTAATCACATAGCCCTATAATACAGTCTTTCCATTGACAGTAACAGGCTACAAGCTTTGCACTAAATTTGTAAGGCCTCAGGACTGAGATTTGTCAGACTTGTTCTGCCTGAACTTTTCTTGACCTGCCTGCAACTTGATTTTACTTGGTTTAGCCGTGACAGCAATTTCTCTAAATGACCAGGTATCTATAGCTAATTTGTCTTGCTTTTGTTTATCTTTGTGTGGTATGACCACATTTTTATAGAGAAAGCGGGAACAAGCAGTTGTTCTATGTAGAAGATACTTGCAACTCTAATATAATGATGTGGCGTAGAGAATACAGGCCTGGTACAATAGCAGCTCTCCACTGAGAAGTGGAGACACAGGATGTGGCACAAAAGAGTACAGGCATGGGATGAGAAGAGATGAGGCGTAGGCTTGGCAGTGGAGACCCCATGACTATAAACAATTTGCCGGTGGTCAGCTAAAGAAACACAGAGCTGGAGCTAGGCAAAACTGGTTGCACGGGTAAGAAAGATAACAAAGAAGTAGAATATAACATGCACAAAAGCCATAGATCATACATAGTAAATTTGGATGTAACATGTAGCTGCAGAGCAATGAAGAAAGAGAAAGGTGTAACAGCATGTTAGCAAGTGTAAAAATGACCTCGGGTGGATCTCAGGGGTGGAAGAAGATACCAGCAGCATCAACATCATATTCCTCCCAACAAAGGACTCCAGATGCTGATGACTTATGTTGTTAACCTCTCCAACTGTGTGCTCCCAGAGAAAGAATGGGAGGGTGAATATAACCCCAAGAAAGAGGATAGAAACTAAGAAAGTATGTGTTACCTTTTTAATTGTATTATTACTATTATCGATATTTTTCTGCGTAGAAGTACAGTAACCTTGCCCATAAACAAGATTTTTTACCTAACAAACTCTGGGCTAAGCCGAGAACATCTAACTCAAGCCCCAGTGCTGCCACCATGTAATGCAATAGAGATTTCTATCATCAGAGTAAGGCTTATAAGCAGACTGTCCAAAACTGTTAAATGAATCTGCCCTCAAGTATTAAAAACTGCCACAAACCCGTGGTGATCACTACAAAGCTCTCTCATGTTCCAAGCCCATTTCACCTGCCTTCTTCAAACCAGAGAAACATGTTTTACCCCTAAGAATGGAATCAGATCGTCCAAAACCCACCAAAGGGAAGGACTGCCTTTATTCATAATTCTTTCTTTGAGAAGATGAGAGAAGGAACAAACTACATGGTAATGATGTCAGACACAGAGAACTAGAAGGGATATCCTGCAATCCTGCAGTCACAAGAGTGGTAAAGGAGAAATAGAGCTAGAGTATTTCAGCCGCTTCTGTAGATGGTGAGATAAGCTAAAACAGGATTAGTGCTTAAAAGCTCCAAATCTGAATTGGAACTGTATTAGCTTTTGGCACCTATGCCAGAAAATTGTAGGCATATTTCCCATTACTTGGCCCTTAGTGTCAGAAACTTAAATTTCGGACTGCAGGTGACAGACACCTATTGAGGTAGTAAAAAATTAAAGATGGACAATTCTTTATGGCTTTAGCCCAGATTTAGATGTCTATATATGTCATGAATTTAGTTTGTTTCATCTTGCTATAATCCCTGATTTTGTATAGCTCTCAGATGAGATTATTCACGTCTCAAAGTTAAGCAGGCAGTTAAGTGTTCCATGGGACAGGAGCCCAAGTTTGTAATCAGCCTGGACCCAGTCCTGGGCTTCAGAAACCAAGGGCATATGGATGAAAGATTTTCATTCAGAGAGAATCCAAGAAGTGACTTACAGAAAGTTGCTTTGTAACTATAGGGAAGGAACTTGGATAGCTATTATGGAAGATTAGGTATTATTTCATCCAAACAATTATTATTACTTCTTGTTTATTTTCTGCTTTTAAGTAAAACTGGTTACAAAGGGAACTGATAACTTTGCAATTTGTGAAATAGTTGTGTTTATAGTATGCCATCATAACAAGAGAATGAGCCATATGTGACAAATGCTTTAAAAAAGTAAAATTCCCAGGGCAAGTGAGTGTGGCAGAAAGCAAAGAAAGATCCTAAGATGAGCTGCCTAGTAGAACTATCTATCAGCCTGAGTCTTTTCTCACAAGAACTCCAAATTTGGGTAATCTCATCCTCTCAGTTTCCTGGCTTTTTGTTCATTTTCATATGCATCAAAACCAGTTTGTTTGATTTGCTGTCATCACCAAAGCCAAGTTAAGCAAATGGTTTTTGAGCCCCTTATAACCTATGCCACATATTAAAGTAGGCATCTTTTCTGAGTGCTTAATGGAGAAAAAACCCTCCAATTAGCCAAAGTATATTTAAAATTGCAGAGCACACCTTTGTTCATTTCTTAATAGCAGTTGGCTCTCTGCGTACTGCAGGTGCCATCTCTGCTTGGAGCTGGCTCTCACATGCTGTCAGGAACATGCTCACAAGCCAAAGTTAGTTGCCAACTTGGCACTCGGAGAGCAAATGTGACTGCCTGTTCTCTGTGTTTTTCACAGTGACAGTTGCACACTGTTGCAATCACAGGGGTCTGGCAGAAGAAGAAAACAACATTTTGGCTGCTAGAGGCCAAAATGTTTTGTGCAAACTAACACTGACACCAGTTGTCAAAAGAAAACAGCTTTCCTTCAGTCTAGGTAGAAGCTAACCATGTATACAAATTCATTTTTTTATCAGTCAGTCTTGTCCTAATCCATGAAACCCAGACCCTTAGACAATTCAAATACTATAATTTTCTTTCTGGATTATGACAGGCGTTTCTTGAATTAGTATTAAGAGCTGATATAAAATATTAATAATAATGGTAATAATAACAAGAATGAAAAGGGCAATGTTAGGCACCTTTAACTGACACCTCGATAAGCTAGTAATGACTCCTTAGTCAGACGTACACCAGTCATGGGGCAATGCTGAGCACTGGTACAGATGAACTACATAGTGTGTCTGCAAGGATGCGCTCCATTTGTGTCCACCCTATGTTATGTAACTAAGTGAAATTTTGTTATTGGTTTCGAAAGGATTAAAATGGGATCCAAACCAGCTGCCACTGATGTTAGCAGCAAATTTTACACATTCTCATGGTAGGAAAAGGGTTTTTTTTTCTGTTTTGACGACCAAGGAATGAGACTATTCAAAAAAATCCTCAGTCTTGAAGCCCAGCCTGGTACCCTTTACTCTAGCACCCATTTAGGAACACCCATTTTTATATTCACAACTACAATTCCAGTACTGTCTAACTCTCTGGACACCCACAGCCTGTGTGCCCTTAAATGTTGACCTTAATTCACACTTCAGCTCCAAGGACTCAAACTCCCCACCCCAACCCCAGCTCTAAATTTCCTGTGAAGTATGCTAGACTACAGAATTTAGGCTGTCATGGGTTAATAACTCTCCACACAATAGATTTGTGCTACGGCAAAAAGGAATTCAAGATGCATTACAACAAAAGTTGTGTTCAGACCATACGCTGTGATGGGAGGAGGAGACATGAAGCTACTTGACTTCAGAGGGAACAGTTAATGATTCGATAGACTGAGAGGGTCAGAGAGACATAAGTGAACTTGACTATGTAGTCTTGTGATAGGACATTCACCAGGGAGCTGAGTTGCAATCTTTGCTTCAATAAATTTTCAGTTATTAAACATTAAACAGCCCTTGGCTAATATACTAAGTAGTCATTCAAGCAAGATGTGGACACTTTCTCACGAGTGTCGTAATCACTGGGCTTCAAAGTCATGATCCTTTTCACATTTTTTTTGTCCAGGCCAATGACCTTAAATAATTTTAAATATGCTGTACCTGGACAATAACATGCCAGCAGCTTTTGAAGAGTCAAAGTTTTGGTCTCCTTTCATATTATATTTCTGCTATCCAACAGGACTCTTACTAATGACAAAAGCTAACTCATATTCGAGAAGCATGCTTATGTATGTCAAGGCTTCAGCAGCGCAATGGTGAGTTGCTGTTGCAGTTTAACCTGGCAGGCAGCTAAACACCACACAGCTGTTTGCTCACTTTCCCTGCCCAGTGGGATGGGGGAGAAAATCAGGGAAAAAAAAAGGTAAAATTCGTGGGTTGAGATAAAGGCAGTTTAATAGGACAGAAAAGGAAGGGGAAATAATAATAATAATAATAGATTATACAAACTAAGTGATGCACAATGCAATTGCTCACCACCTGCTGACCGGTGCCCAGCCAGTCCCTGAGCAGTGGTCACCCC
>NW_008794407.1:5100346-5115132 GCF_000699145.1 Aptenodytes forsteri | reverse complement strand
CCCCCTTGCTTTCTAAACTCCGTCTCAGAGAGGAGTCTAGGTGCAGCTGGATCCAATCCTGGTCCCAGACTTGGTCAACAGTTTATGTCTAAAAGATTATATATGCACAATCAATCCTTTATATCACTTAGCTAAGATTTCAAAGTTTAGCATACTATTACTTACTTACCCAGGATCTGTTGTGGCAAGGAATCTCTCAGCCTCAAGGAGTAACCTTGACAGGCGTCTCTACTCAAGGGGAGATCCTGTCGTGCAGCCCGCTGCCGTGCAGGAGAACTCAAAGGGCTCTTGGGCTGCTCACTATTTATGGGTGTAAGATGATTGACTCATAGTCATATTTGCATACTGATCGCTGTGGTTAGGTGGGCACATTGCTTACAGTAGCCCTTGGATACTGTGTTGTTATCTGGCTCCCGAATCCACTTTGAGCCAGATGCAGCTATCACGACCAGCATCCATTACTACCGCCCCTGGTAGTCTTGAGCAGGGTTACGGGAGATAAATGTTAGGTTGGGGAGAGGGGGAGAGCACACTGTCACATCAGATCTGTCATTATCTTAACCCTTCGTGCCACACATTGGGTGCCAAAAAGGACTTTTGTGGTTTAACCCGGCAGGCCGCTAAACACATAGCCCTTTGCTCACTCCCCCGCAGTGGGATGGGGGAGACAATCGGGAAAAAAAAGTAAAACTCTATCCCAGCCTGCTCTACAGGCTTTCTGGAAGTCCACTTCCAGACTCTGTGCACAGTAGACACTCAAATAGCTGCCTAGTACAGTCTGCCATAATGGATTTAGCTGTCCACAGATTTTGTCAGGTTACTAAGCATTAGCTTTACCATGAAGCAAGATGAAAGGATTAAAGAAAATGTGTTTGTAAAACAGTTACAATAATGCAATAACATTCAGAAACATATGATTAAGATTTAAATTTAAAGATTAAAGCCTTTCAGTTTCCTAATCTAAACTAATCTTCATATGTTTATGAAGCTGTACTACTAGCTCTAGAAGTCATAGCAAGCTGGAATGTCCTGAATAGTTCTAAGTATTTCCTGCTCTCATAGTAAGAGAAGGCTACCTCACAGAGCCACCCTGTGTGATATGCCCCTGCTTTATCCCAAAAAGTAATGACATACCCAACTCATTTGCCTTTCACAAGAGATGGAGAAAAGCAATGCTGTTATTGGGCAGTGATGCAACACATGGCAGTGCAGAGGATTCTGTTATTTCCTTTTTCCTCTCCTCTAGTCCTCAAGAACTCTTAATTAACATGTCATTTTGTATCTTAATTAGACTCATCCTTGCATCTGGCCTGAGGCTATTTTCCTCCACATACAGGCCACATAAAACATAGTATAACTTCACAAATTAGATGTCATGAGAAATATTGATTTACAAACTTCTTTCAAGATTTGTCATGTTTAGCTTCCGAGGAGCTTTACATGAAGACTAAAAAAAAACCCTGATGTTAGAAAGGGTGTGCCAAGCCTGACTGTTTTGCTAGATCTAGGAAAATCTGGGCCAGAAGGTGGTTTCAACAGAAAGAAGGGAAGGTGTTCTCACCTATTCTTTGAGGTTAAATTATCTGTAGGAGTAACAGTGATACAGATTTATTCCATGCTTACAAAGGGGAGGATAACAAGTAGTTACACATTCTTCATAATCAAATGCCCAAACACTCAAACTATTTAATAAAAACAGTCCAAGTGGCAGCATTACAAGTAACTACATACTTCCTTTAGAGAACAAGAAGATAAGCAAACTTCAAGTGTCAGTTCCAGGACAAAATGTAGGCTGTGATTCCCAAGGGCACAGTAGCGCTCCCTTAAGACTAGGAAAGAGCACTACCTGGCAGAAAGGAATAGAATTTAAGACATTCATTTCCACAAGTTTTGCCATTGATTATGTCCCCCAATCAGAGCACTTGCACTGATGTGCCCCACTGATCCAAAATATTACACAGGGCAAGCACTACCTCACTCACATCTCTGGTAAAAGTAATCTACAACTTCGAAAGTACTGCAAAATGCTCAACTTCTGTTGCGAATTTGTCCCCAAGTAGTTAGTGCCATGAGACAGCAAACCAGGGGTCATGAGCTGTTCCTTGAATTTTTGAGATGTAGCCTCCAGGAGCCTTTTCCTCTTTGATTAATTAAAAAAAAAAATTTGAATAAATAAAAAAAAAAAAAAAAAAGGAGCAAATAGTAAAGAAACTCAGCTAAATCAGCAGAGGAACAAATTTACTCTATCCCAAGATATGGCACAATTTCTGTGATGATTACTTCGTCTCTCAATGCCATCTAAAGTTTATTTTCATGCCAAAGTAAGAAAAACTCAATCCATTTAAGAGTGACTGCACAGAAGGACAGAGAACTATCATATCCAAAATCTGATCAGTTTTCATGTATTCAAGTCTCCAGCTTTGCAGTGATTTGGACAGAATGGTGACTAATTCTGAAACCAGCTCATTCATCCAAATTTTAGTCAGTGATCTGAATCGGTGATTCTCAGCCCTGCTGAGCTGGAGAGCTCTAATCAGTAAATTGCCAAAATATGGGGCTGATTTCACTCATGACACTTGCTTCTTTTCATGGGCACTACTGCTAGAATCTGAGATGTTTAAGTTGAAAGTTACATTTATATAATGTTGGTATGCCTAGGTTACAATTTTTTACTGTAAAAATGCAAATGTAGTTGTATTATTGTAATTTTCTTTAACATAAGCAGGATAGAATGGTTGCTGATCAGTAACATATACAAAAGTTTTTGGGATTCATTGCTTCCTGCAGGTAATGGCCTGTATCAGCAAAGCATAGGGAATACAGAGAAGGTTGGTTTTGCAGGGTTTTAATCTTCTTCAGTGATCAGGAAAATTTATTTGTATTTCATATCTGAAACTCAAAAGAGTTCATTTGTATGCTTCATGCTGTTACATTTATGATCTGATCATGAATTGCAAGACAGATTTTGAGTTGTTTGTATAGCCGTTAAAAACTTAAAAAAAATTTCACTCAATATGACTATGAAACTGGTGGTGAGGTCCCAGACAGGTAATGAGGATCAGCTGTGCTCCCTCTTCCTTACAGTATGGCAAAAGATAGCACGTATTTTAAATCTATTCTTTATTAGAACACTGACATCACAAATACTGCAGCTTTCCAGAGGAAACACATCACTGCTGAGTGGGGAAAATAGAAAAAAACTTGAAAACAAGTTCTCTTGTGTTTTTTCAGGAGTAATGCTTTCAACCAGTCCTTCTTCACAAGTTCTATGTTTGTAGTCATTTCACAGTGCCTCCTGTAAGGTAGGGAAAGCTGTTTTTTTCTCACACCTCAGGCTTGGCTTGGGATGAGCCCTGTACAGCAATCAAGCAACAGAGCAAAGAAAAGAAAGCAATATGCTCTACCATTGTGTACAGTATGAAATGGTAAACCCATATATCTAAAAATATGGCCTATATACCCTTGTCATGTCTGAAAACAACATCATCCATGACTTAAAAAAGCCATTTACATAGCAATTCTACAGGAAAGGATGTAGCTGAAAGTGTTATAATGTCTGAGGCGTGACCATAATAAACCTTTTATTGTTAATATTGGTTCTGCAGGGCTAAAAATATTATTGCACTGCAATGGATTCAAAACTTATGAAATTATTTCAAATGTTTTATATTTAAACAATATAAAGAATTAGTAGTTTAAATCTTTTGGCGTTTTAGTTTGGAAAGTTAATAGTTCCATTCTTTTCCCACAAGTTGTCTGAAATCATCTTTATGCTTTTAAACATGTGCAGAGAGTCACATGATTCCCAGAGCTGAGGTTTTAAATGCAAAATAAAACAACAATTCTGTGGAAAAAATTCTGCCCCTTTATCCATAGCTTGTTCTCTTTCTGCTTTAGCATTATTGGCAATTTTGAAATTGTAAATAGTAGCAAAGTGCTTTCATCAGAAGCTTTGGAGATATTTAGCAGAGTTACTAGTGCTTTCTATAGGCTGATTGGTGTATGTCAGGGCAAGAAGTACAGCAAAGCAATAAGAGGTGAATTCTTAATGTTATTGCTTTCAATATACAATTTTGAGTTATTTCACGTGTATCATATCTTCTGTGCATTTACCTTGACTTAAGAAAAGGAAAGTCAGAATTTACTGTTTTAGGAACCTTGACCTAATCTCTAACAAAAGATGTCAAACCTGTTTTTTTCCCCCTGAATTTAATTTTTGTATTTAAAAAGAAAGAAATTACTTTTTGTGATTATTTTTTATATCTCTACTTGAAAGGAAATTATGTGTGTAAAAGATATTGACCTGTTGAAGACAGACCAATTTAAATCAGTACCACAGAACCTTAGTATAAGCAGTGCTTGCTTGCCTCAAGAATACGAAGCTGGAACTTTGCCAAAACACTGAATTAGGTCTTACTGCTAAGCTTAAGTATAAAACTTTGATTGACTAACTGAAATGGTTTAATGAGATTTGACAGGAATCAAAGAAAAGCTAGAGGAGCAAGAACTAGCAGAAGTCATTGGACTTTATGATTACGGATTTAAATTATTTAGAAAGGACATTGGTTTAAGAAAATTTTAAACACATTTCTTTGGTTAACAAGTTTCAAATAAATGTTTTCAAATAGCTTATATTAATCTATAAGGAATTCACCAGTTTGGAGTAAAATTCATTACTACTGATGAGCTTACAAATGTAAAAGTTATCTAACAAATTCCAGCAGGTTTGGTGTTTCAAAGATGCACCCAGAAAAAAGAAAAAATATCCTAAACCCCTTATGTTTTATCTGAACTTCCCTTCAAGTCAAAGAAGTAATTAAGGCCTGACATTCTTTAAGAAAGGAAATTGAATTTAATAGGAAGCCGGGTTGTTCAAATCCTCTGAAAGAATTGAGTCCTTACCCTTGGTAGATTTTAAAAGAGTATTCCAGAAGGTGGTGTTCCACTTTCCTCCTCCTCAATTGTTTGCAGACTTCTGATTCTGCCAAACTCCCTCTCTCCCAAAATGTCAAGTGGCCACATTGCTTTAATACTGAGATGAGGAACATCTCTAGCTATTCTTCTATTGAGCTACAAAAACCTGTCCACGAAGTAATCTGGACAACAACTTTGAGCTTATGAATTCCTTGCAAACTGGTCATTTCAAATTCATTTCTCTGCAGGCTTTTTCTGTGCTCAACACAAAATTGTTCTGCCTGTATTGATTGTAGAAGAATATATGGGTGGGTAGGTCTTAACATGTTAAGAGTATGCAGTACTCATTACCGGGGATGTATTATGGGCGAGGTGATATTGTTTTGTTTTCTGGCTTGGTTGACTTAAACGTTATTTAGAGGAATAGTCAACAATAAATAATGAAACTTTTTTGTATGCATAGCAGTAAATGCATTCTTAAAAAGTGCAGCCATTCTTACAAATGCTCATAAACAGCAGATGCAAAGGGTAAGTAAAGCAAAAGCCTCTGTATTTAAAAAAAAAAAAAAAGCCGACAAACCCCACAGCAGCAAAACCAGCTGTTCGAAATTTGAGCAAACATTCATGAAGAATTTTTGCATCAACATTCAGCTAGCTATCTTCGGCATCTTTAAGAAACCATATTTAGCCTTATAGCTTTGTATTCCAATTTGAGTAACACCAGGCGACAAAGTAAATCTATCATCACTGTATTCAAGGACACTGCCTTTTAACACAGTTCTCTATCAAACATCTCTGTCTAGATCTACTGTCCTAAATGTAATTTAATTAGAATTCTGCTGCACTATCACAACCTAAAAGAGGAAAAGGAAAAGAAAGGAGGAGCAAATCATCAGGAACATGAACTGATAAAAGGAATTGCTGAGCAGAACCCTTCTCTCTCCCAAACATATACATATGCATAGCAAACCTACGCACTTAGTAATGCTGGAAAGAAGAAAGATGATGATAATGACATGGCCTGCAGCTTTTTGTTAATGAGAACATCTATCAACTGGTCTACATTAGAAGTATTTCAGTTACCCATGCAGTGAGTTATTGATAAATATGTTTAAACAGCAGACAGAGCACGGTAAGGAATAGCTGCATAGCATCTGCTACTTCCCTGTAGTGCACTATGATGATGTCAAAAGCAGAAAAACCTTCAGCCTGACCACAGGATATCTCTTCAAGACTATTACTATAATGAACATCTATGAGTTAATTTACTGAATGAATGCAAGTTACCTTTTTTGACAAGGACTTTTCAGCACAGAACTACATTCAGGCTAAACTTTTCTTGTATTTTTCCTAGTATTAATGCATCATATAAAAAGATAACCAGAGCACTCATTTTAAAATTAAACATATACTTAAGTTAGTATCACAAAACACTGCCTTGGACATAAGCTTTTTCACTCTTCTCCAGTAACCCCAGTGCTTTGTAAAGCATAGATCTTTTTGCATGTATCCACAGTGACTGAGCTACTTACGAACTGCCCAGCTTACAAGAATACCTTGCACAGCCACAGGGTGCTTATGTCTGGGATTTCCAAATTTATGATAAATGTTGATGAAAGCACCACAGCGGCTGCATGCTCACACAAACTGAGCCATCAATTGGAACCGGCATGTTGCACATCACAATATCCCTGGAAAGCAGAGCAGTTTTGCAAGTTCTGTGTGGAGAAGGTTTTCAGGTGCCAAAGGTAGAAACCTGAAAAGAAAAAGAAAAAAAAAAAATACAGCATTTCTCAAAAGCAGAGATTTCCAAATTTATGATAAATGTTGATGAAAGCACCACAGCGGCTGCATGCTCACACAAACTGAGCCATCAATTGGAACCGGCATGTTGCACATCACAATATCCCTGGAAAGCAGAGCAGTTTTGCAAGTTCTGTGTGGAGAAGGTTTTCAGGTCCCAAAGGTAAAACCCTAAAAAAAAAAAAAAAAAAAAAAATACAGCATTTCTAACAAAAGCAGAGCCAACATTAAGAACTTACAGCTTTGGGGGAGGAAACTAAGACACCTATTGCACAGGTTTAAACCTTTATATCCAAGGCTCTCAAAAGTTTAAGTCTAGCTCTACCTGAGAGTAGAGGTGGTCAAGCTGAAATTTGGCAGAGACAGTTCCTGGAAAGCCAGGAAGTGTCTGGAGACAAAACAATACACGCAGGAAATCAGCGGACAACTTGACAGAACATTCAATCTCCGGATTCAAAGATCAGATATTGAAGTGATACCTAACTGGCTGTGTGTACAAACAGAGGACATAACATTCTCCATTCTCTCAATGGAGAGACCAAGATAGAACCAGAAACGTTAGAAGCCATTTCACAAATGTTTTGAGAAGTCATGACCTCTCCTGGATCAGGCAGAGTATTATCGCTTGCTCATGAAAAATAGCCGAATCTGATATTTTGCTTACTGCACCTCATACACAAAATGGTCCTCAGAAAGATAAATGGAAATAACGACATGTATTAACATCCACTGACTTTTGGGGGAAGAGCTACCATAACATTATTTGACACCTGACCCAGTTGCCATCTTAGTAACCACTGTGGAGCTTCACGGAACATTGTAAGTGTTTCACCTGTACAACAGTGCTCCAAGATGCCACACTTTGGAGGTCCATTTCTTCATAATGGACTGCAGAAAAAGGGGAAAGGAAGTTTTTATTTTAAATGTTTCAATGATGGACCTTTATAGCACATTACCATTATAAGATAACTACTCAAGTCAGTTTAAGGATTTTTGGAAGTATATTGGTTGAAGATTGCCAAGTATATTGATTGATGATTTGCAAATACAAAAGGAGTTTTCAAGCTATGTAATCAGTATTTGCTCTCTTTCTTGTATACAAACATGGTAAACACCTGCACACATTTTTTGGTAGAAGCTTGTTACTGCACTGACTTTACACTCACTGCATAAGCCTGCCACTAGTAACATTAATTTCCTGGACATGAGATCTCCCTTTTCTGCCAGCATTGGCACAGTTGTTTGAAATACACTGAAGTTAAATGACTTTATGAACTCCTGGCATCTGAGTTTTATATCTGGAAACAGCAAAGATAGATAGCAAACACTTCTCAAAGTGATGATTAGTCTACAGTGAACTGTAGAAACAGCAAACAGCTGGGTCCACATAGTGCACAGTACACTCAGCAACACACAGAAGTTCTGCCAGGCAACCTTCAAGATTAAAGGGGGGCAAAACAGGCTCCAGCAGTATGGAAAGGAATACCAAAACCTCACGTTGAAGTTGAAGGTTTCCATGTTTAGCACTACAGAAAAAAAATAAAGCATGAAACATATTCTAGATTAAAATCTTTAAAGAGAAAAGACACCAGTTGACATTTACTTTGGTAACTATTGTTTCTTTCTGGTGATGTCTTCAAACCAAGACACCTCTTTAGAAAGTCAACCATTCCATTAGGCCCCAAAATTCAGGTCAGTTCACAAAACATGAAAAATTAAAATGAAAGCTTTGCAAATGTGGAATTTTCCTCTTGACCCTGTAACTAGACTTGTAGAGTAGTTAAGATAAAATGTAAAGGATTTAACAGTTTGCTCAGAATCCACTCTGCGCTCTTTCAAATCTTCTTCCCACAGGATGCAAAAATTGATGAGAAACCAGAAAAAAAACCCCAACAACTAAAAGCAACAAAGATCTTGCCAGCTGTGGCCAATGGAACAATATATAAAAAGAAATTAAATATGAAACATTCAGTCAACTCTAATAGAATGATTTGTTTTAGTTTTCCATTTTGCTTTTTAAAAATATTCAAGTTTTGTTTGCTTTGAGATTTTTTTTTTTGAGAATGCTTCTTGAGACTTAGAACTTCCATAATCTTCACAGCTCTTCTTTTAACCCTGTATGATTTTAGCATGTTTAAAACTTAAAACTGTTATATATGACAGCCAGCTACAGAAACTACACTATGTACTTACACAGGAATAATATGTGTACATGTTTTATCCAGGCTTTTTAAGATCAATTCTCTCTGCAATCCAACTGTACATAAAAAGGGAGAAGGGGAGGGGATAAACAATTAATTCAGGTCCCTTCTTCCCAAAGGGATAACATTTCATATGCCAACATAACCACCTTTTATCTATTTTCTTCCAAAAATAGCACACTAAAGATCAGAAAAATCCTTCTGAAACCTCCTTTCTGAATTTAGCATTTACTTAGCTTTGCAAGCCTCAGGATTTTTAAACTCATATACCACTAAGCTGTTCCTCTAATGTTCTTAATCTCGTAATTTTCAAAAAATCTTTCATTCTGCAGACTTACTTACTTACTTTAATACCTTTACCTTCACTGATAGTTGAAGATTGTTTCTCTTCTTTCCTCCCCACTCACAGCTATGGCACCACCTCTTTTTCCCTACAACATTCACACAAAACTTCTGGCTTTATTCCACATTTCCTTCTGAACTGTTATTACTCCTGTGCGTCAGCATGAATTGCAGGATGGAAATATTATGACACTTTGCAACCATCTCTGGGTGTCTGGGGGAGGGAAAATGTGATCCTGAAATCTTTCCTGAGTTACTAGCAAACAAAACGGCAGATTAAGAGACAAAAAAATTTTATCGTAGATTTTGAAGCGTGGAACCCTATCCAGCATGAGTGTTTTCTAAACATATCATCATCACATTGGTTCTTTAACACAGCAGAATCCCCCACATAGCATATAAGCAGTTCACTTGCTCCCACACCCATTTTAAAAGGACCCTGTATACAAACAGAAATTGCCTCATAAAGATGACACTGTAAACCCCATCCTTCATTTGTGCTTACTATATAATGGATGTTGGAGGCAACTGAGAATTTAATTCCACCACCTTATATTTTGCTCTTAATCAATCATTTTCTAAATCTTAGAAATGCCCATCTAGGTTGAGTTAGACCTTCCTAGTTTAGGCAAGACACACATACAGAGTAAAATTTAATTTAGTCTTGTCTGTATTATGTAAACACGCAGACTACAAACAATTCTTCATGGACTAATACTATTACTATTTACATGTACACACTCCAATTTTAAGGATGTCAGCTAAATATGAAATTCAAAGCCTACTGCTCTCCTGGCTCCTCCTCCTTGTTCTTCTGCCAGCAAGCATGAAATTTGAACCTGTCATTTCTTACAGTGCTCTCATTTTTCCAGGACTTCATAGGGTTTATTGATACTTTATATGTCAGTCTGCTGACTGTATTGTAACAGAATTTAGCTGAATGCTCATTTAGACTTAGACAGTGTTCATGTTATTGTCTCTTTGAAAGAACTTCTCTAGTTCTTCCTGTTGTCCGTGTTTTTCCAGTGCACTTGAATACAGAAATGCTTAATAAAAAAGTTTGTGTTACATTAACTGAAATTATAGTATAATTCAAAATGTAGAGAGCTACACTAACTCACTCAGCACCTGTTGTACTATTGAATTTCCATTCTTGATTTTTTAGTGGTTATTAAACTCCATGAAACAAAGAACTACAAGGACCCTACAAAATACCTTTCAAAGTGATACAGAGATAAAAGGGTGCGGTTGCTTCTTATCTCTTAAACAGTCAAAAGAGGAAGTAAATAAAACTCACAAGAAGGCACAATTCTTTAATTACTTTCAAGACTGTAGAGAGAAAGAAAGAAAATGGGATGAAGATAGTCCCATTTTGAATACTATGTCTAATCATGTTCAAGCTTTGATATGGATTACACTGTATTGTCAGAGTTACCAAATTTTCCCAAATGGAACAGGTCTCAAATCTGAACACCATATCTTCTATGGAGAATATATAGATTCATGTCATCTGTAGATCTGCTGATAATCAATTTTTCCATCTACAAACCAAAACAAATTTGTTGTTATTAAATACACTGCACCTGTACAAAAAGGGTACTTCAAAATACATACTTTTTAAATTAGTAATTGGGCCTTCTCCACTTGGGAGTGATATATCAATTTAGTTTAAGTAGTTTTAAACATCTGTTAGGTTTGGTTTACTACATAACATATTCCAGTTCAAACTCTCTTCTCTAGGACCAGAAACATAAAAAAATACTCTGACAGCTTTCCTAATAGTCTCAGCTTAGACAAGTTTCTGCACTAAAACAGTTTTATTATTTCTAGACTAAAATACTACTGTTGAAAGCTGCTGCACTATCTTGTTTGGAGGTATTTCTCCAACTGGGTCTAGATTAGGGATATCTGCTCTATACTGGATTCCATATCATAGATGATTTCTTAGTGACATTGACAAAACTGGGTGGAAGGTAAGGTTTTAAGGAATTTTTATCGATATGGATCAGGATTAGTTTATAATGAACTAAAATAGTAAATTTTAAACCCAACTTAAGGATGCTCTTAAGAGTTTCCAGCCACTGAAATGAACTGGCTTAAATTTGCACTTTAAGACTTTAAGCTACATGAACAAAATTCAGGTGTGCAGCAAACTCTATAATGGAGACTTCTAGTTTTTCTGAGATAATTTACATATTAAAGAATATGCATCAGTTGTATGCAAATAAAATACTGGTATTACAGATGTCAAAATTAAGTCTTCAGTATTTTAACATCTGTGGTTGTCTTCTGTCATCTTACAAATTCAAATTCCAAATTCTGTCTGAAAAGTATAAGTATCTGTTGTTCAATTTTACTTCAAAATCTAAATCATCAATTTAATATTTCTCTAACTGATACAGAGGTCATGGGAAAAATCTGTCAAAAGCATATTGATACCAAAATGGAATCAGTTCACACAGGGTTCAGATTCCAGTCTGCCTTCTTGCAGTTCTTAAGGCAGCTCAGGAGTGTGAGACACGTAACCTGCCTGACGGCAGAATATTTTTTCCATAGCCTTTCAGTGGATATGAATCTGATATGGTACTTTTGATCCTTTAGTCACAATAGTTTATGAGGTGGAAAACACACAGACAAACTCACAGAACCCTGTCATATACAATAGTCTTTTCTTCTTATGCTTCTTCTGCTGTCTTTGGTCTGCATGACACCGCTTTCAGAGGGGATTGAACTGTATGAAACAAAATGAAGAATTACAAAACACAGTCTTTACTCAGAGGGAAATGCAAAATCTTTAGAAGCAGCAGTAAATGAGAATCAGTTCAAAATCTTATTGGTTCCTCACTCTAAATGTAATTCTTCTTGCTATTTAAGAAAGACATTCGCATATGCTGATTATTAATTTTGAACAGTTAAAAGGCCCTGTTTCTGCATCTCTGGAATGGTAGTCAGATAGCAGAGAAAACAGAAATCCGCTAGTTTAATATTGCTAATGTTGTCCTCCCCACCCCTTGCAGTGCAAGGTAACAATCTTCTTAATTATTCCTCCTATTTCAAGAGATTACTTTGACCTTTCAAATTATTTTGCAGCATCTCAGAAACAAAAAGTTACTAGGACAACAACAGATGTATTCCTAAACTTTGTTATTGCTGACATAAATATTTTCTGATATTAAAAAGGCTTACAGAATTGAATGGGTGAAACTGGGATAGTTCTGTAGTGCAGAAGTCTTGCTTTTGAAAGTTAAAATGTGAGAAGATATTGAATTATAAAATGATTTTTTGCTAATGCTTGGATTTTGTGGCTACAGCTAATGCTTCTTCAGGTATTTAATAAACTTAGAAACACTCTCAATAAATCAGAAACTTGATCTTTAAAAGTAATGTTTGTAACTGGCTCTGCCATAGAGTTTCTAATAACAAAGCACGAATTCATAACTTTGGATTTATCCAAACAGCACCATTAAAGATGTTGAAAGAAGGGAATCCCAATCCCCCATGAATGGATTGGCCTCCGGACAATGATTGCTTAAGCAACTGTTTGAGTTTTATGGTACTGGCTGCCCGCATCTCATGCATGTTCTCTTTAACAAACCTTGTCAGACAGCTGTAGTAGACCCCTTGAAACTGGAAGGGTAACAGTGCAAAAGGCAGAAGGGAAAACAACCAAACTTATTTTTATACTTGTCAGCCTTTTATGATACTGCTGGAAAAACTGAGAACATTTACTCCTCTAAGAATAAAACCTAAATACTATGAGCATAGTAGATTGATCTTTTAACTGTAAGAGAAAGGAGAGAAGAAGTGAAGAACAGACTAACTTTATACTTAGGAAGTTCAGAAAAGAAAGGGAAGGTAACAAGAAATTTGCAATTAGTATAATACCATTAATGATAACCACAAAAATCAAAGAAGGAAAACTTTTTCTGACATACTTACTTCATTTTTTTGCATAATAGAATAATGGAAAGACATTATTGGTCCATATTAACCTAATATTCCTCTCTTGTATAGCTCTTACAAGTAGTAGAAAAATATCCATTTTATGCTAATCTTGTATTCCTTGTTAACATCCTTGCCACTTTAGCCATTTTTACTGCAGTTGTCCACAGTGGCCCGCTGGATAAGTCAGAATGTTGTCTGGGGGAAGTGGGAGTGAAAGAGTGTTTAATTCTTTCTGAGGGAAAAAAACCACATATTTGTATGTATAGTGGGAGGTGGGGATATTGGAGCAAGAACTTGAACTATAGAAGCGATACCAAATCCCTTTCAGACAAAGATAAGCTTCTTGCCAACCCTGAAAAATTTTGTTCAATATAAACCTCTGAAATATGTGGTATGATCTTCTCAGCAGGATATCACAGGTGTTAGGTGCTAAGCTCTAAACACCTCAGAAGGTGCCATCTGCACAGAGCATGCTCTGTCCCTTTGCAGTTCCTATGTGCAACTGTACAGGATACAGAGCATCCCAGAGATTAAAACGAGTGTTGTTTCTCCAGCACAACATGACAGCTTTGAAATTCCAGACAGAATTTATCTGGAAAGGCTATTCTAAATACTTGCAACCCAGGCCCATAACGAAGAACTGAGATAGGCAGCCAAAATGAGATGATTAAGATCAAGACTGCTAAAGAGAAACATGAAAAAATAATGGCAATTGGGAACTCTTATGTGTGAGAAAGGAGCCGGGAACGAGGAAGAAACAAGCACTGGGGAGACAAGAAGTCAAAGGGCAGAAGGTTTGTTCACAATAGAGCATATGCTCTTCCAGAAGTTGAGTCCAGAAACTCAACGCTTGAAACCTTAGCATACTTCTGCAGTCATCAAATATCTGTGAAATCTGTTGGAGAATTATGTTATCACTTCTTCTGTGATCCTGCTCAGACATTAAGTCTCTGACCCACTACAACAGATGACAAAAGAATTGAGCCTAGAATTATAGATTTTATATGTCAGTTACAGAAATTGACTTTTTAAAAAAAAAATCTATCTGTAAAACAAACTAATTGCAAATATTGCTAATTGATTACAAGTACCTGACAAAAGCCTTCAGCATACTGCTACGGAATAACGGCTGTGTGCCAGCACAGACAACAGGCAGGCCCTTTCTCTTGATTTTTGCCTAATGAATCTAAAACGCTACAGACTCTGGATTTTTTGGTACTTGAGAGGTCCTTCAATAACTGTTGAAATGACTGATAAGTGCTATCATGACTGAGTTGCTTTCCAGAGGTAAATTGGGAAGGGTGGAATGAAAAACAGAAAAAATAGAGAAAATTCTCAACAAATGCAACCTGTAACAATTCAAGAATGAAAGTACTTGAAATAGCCATAGGCTAAGTCAGTATGACTGAGTAAAGAGCTGAGCACCAAATTACCCTTAGTGTTAAAATGGTTGCAATCAAGGGGACAGCAAGTTTTGAGCATCATAATTAGGACAGCCAAGACCCAGTCCTAGGACAGTAGCAGGCCAAATGCAAGCTGAGGTGAGACTTAAAGCTTACATAATTACATATATATATATAT
>NW_008794407.1:5098553-5100297 GCF_000699145.1 Aptenodytes forsteri | reverse complement strand
TATGTACTCTGTTCCACCTAAAGCCCGTCCACAGGATGACAATCTCCTTGGTTTCTTTAGTATACAACATTAGCAGAAATCTGTATAACAGGTGTAGAGTCTCTAAGCAACTGGATAAATTATAGCTAGTGTCATAGAAAGGCAATACATCCTTGGAAAGCATATACCTAAATAAGTGCATGAATACTGAGACTGAGAAGTCAAATACTCAAAGCTTAGGATACACTTACTCTTGCATGAGGAAACTTAATTCAGTTTTATACTGCTTATATATTTTATATGACAATCTGTATTTGAAGCCTCACACAATAACTTTTGCCACAGGCAAATTTCCTTGTCACTTTTGAGTGCCTGAAACAGCAATTTTAATACAGTTTTCTGTGAGTGGTACTACTGTACATATGGAACCACTTTACTTTTAAGCTTAAAAAAAAAAGTCTTAAACAATATTTTTTATGAAAAGTATGCCTTTAATTTCTTTCCTAATTTACAGAAGGCAACACAGCCATTTTGATGAAATATCTATTCTGAATGAATGACAATAGTTTGTAAGGTGTATAGCTGGTTTTCCCTTGCACTTTCTCTTTATGCATTCAACAAGTGAAATTTTCAGTCCATTTGAATTCCATGCTCAAAGATACAGCTTGTTAAATCTTGTCCCCATGCCAGTGGCATTTTGTAGACTTTGAAGCTGCTTTTTGAAGGACACTCTCTTCCAAATGAATAGAAGAGCAAGCATAAAAAAGACAGGTGTAGATCACTGTAGTAGAAAATGAAATGTAAATCTACTACTAATATTGACTATAAAGTGAGAAGAAAATCTGGTAGCAGTTGAAGCTATTCATAAATACTATGGTTGTCTTTAAATTTGCTAAGAAAGCATACAAATCCATTAAATGCTACAACTGAAAGCTTGCATTCTAAAGTTTTGAAAATGAAATTAAGTAGTTTGAATTAAATTACTTGGGGTGGAATTCCCTTATTAAATATCACTGAGTAATCCCATATGACTAACATTTATGCATGAAAAGTGAAGTAGTGAAACATCAAAGTAACATATGTTGAAGAGGACTCTGGAAGCTTTTTTTGTCCCTTACATGCTCTCTTTATAGTTGCAACACCTCTGACCTGCTCAGTTCCCTTTTCAGCATGCACAATTTTAATCTTCAGTTGTGCATCCTCAAAGTTCCTACTAATAGTTAGAAAGCATAACTAATTCATCCTTCTTTTTATTGTAGAAAGACATAGGAAACTGAGGTCTGGAGGAAAGATTTGTCAGGTCTAGAGGAGTATCAAACTCAAGGAAACCTGTGGTTAATTCGCTTCTCTAGCACAAATTTAATGTGTAAATCTTGGCCTGCTCAGTATATTTACACTCCTTTTCTATCATGTTTCCTTCCTCAGGGTAGTAATACAGGCATAACATTGAGATGACTTTGCCACAGTAGTATGACCTGTTGTCCTGGTTTCGGCAGGGATAGAGTTAATTTCCTTTCTAGTAGCTGGTACAGTGTTCTGGATTTAGGGTGAGAACAAAGTTGATAATGCACCGATGTTTTAGTTGTTGCTAGGTAATGCTTACACTAGCCAAGGACTTTTCAGCTTCCCATGTTCTACCGACTGAGAAGGCTGGAGGTGCACAAGAAGCTGGGAGGGGGCACAGCCAGGACAGCTGACCCAAACTGGCCCAAGGGACATTCCATACCGTGTGACGTCATGCTCAGTACATAAACTGGGGAAAGCT
>NW_008794407.1:5059999-5091880 GCF_000699145.1 Aptenodytes forsteri | reverse complement strand
TATCTCAACCCACGAGTTTTTCTCACTTGTGCTCTTCCAATTCTCTCCCCCATCCCACCGGGTGGGGGGGAGGGAGCGAGCGGCTGCGTGGTGCTTAGTTGCCGACTGAGATTAAACCACGACATCTGTGTGTTTACTTTAGAGAGATAATCAGATTTTACCTTTCTGCCGGACACACAATAGCCTACTTCTAGCTCCTACCTGTACAGCCATCTTATCCAAACACTTCCTTCTGTATGACTTTGCATCAAGTAGAGAATGACTTAAAAAAAAAAAAAAGCAACAAAACAAACAAAAAAACACCAAAGCGAAGCAAAACAAAACAAAAAAACCACCAAAAAAACGCACATCACCAAAACCGACCCACAGATTTCATAATTAAGGAACAAATCTGATGTCTTCTCTGATATTATCTCTGCAGGTTGCTTATGCCTTAATTGCTTGTGGCGCTGACAAAATTGTGTATTAAACTGACATAGAGCATGTGGGATAACGGAATGCTTGGCATCTGCAGTAAAGGTATATGTGGAGGAAGAAAATCAGATCCATGGTTTCAATTAATATTCATTTGCTCATTCAACTGAAGGAAAAGCTGATATCAGCTTCTTGGCTCCCCAAAGTAACAGTTAGGCTGAGTACAACTTGAAAGACAGCAGAAGCTCCCGTTTTTTTCCCCTATGTGGCCTACAAAGTGAATGACATTATCTGTCTTAATCAATGCTTAGAAGTATTTTACTTTATGACTGCTTATATTTTTTGTAATTATGACTAATGATTTTTAATTTGCTGATAGCAGTAGGGGACTTCTTTACAATTTTGAGAGATAAGGCTGCCTAGCAGCCTCTTACAGTTCTCTGATATTTGTCTTCATGAGCAGATCTTTTAATCTGGAGTTTAATAACAATTTAATTCCATGGGCCTTTTTATTTTTATAAGTTTATATGGTATAAAGATTATGAAATACTCTGGGAATCCAGATTCTAAAAAATGAATAATTTTATTTAAAATATCTGATGTTTTATCAGATTATATTAAAAAAAAATGATCTGAGGAAAAAAGAATTGTGATGTTGTGGTGTGTGCTTTGTAAAAGAAGCAAAGACAGATGCATGTGAGTTCTTGGGCCCAGAAGGCTTTCTTTTGCATAAAGAACACACTGCAAAAACAGCTGCATCTCCTAGTGGTTGGATTTAGAATCATAGAATCATAGAATCATAGAATCATTGAGGTTGGAAAAGACCTCTAAGATCATCGAGTCCAACCGTCGACCCAACACCACCACCCACTAAACCATGTCCCTAAGTGCCTCATCTACTCGTCTTTTAAATACCTCCAGGGATGGGGACTCCACCACTTCCCTGGGCAGCCTGGTCCAATGTTTAACCAAAACATTTGTTACATAAACAAGAATTTGGAAAGAATATGGTAGGAGTGTGACTGTTCACTCAACTCCTGCTCAGATTTTGGCTAACATGCAGCTCATGCTAAGGGCTGATGTATGCTGGAAGCAGTGCCATTATATCAAAGCGAGGGCAACACGTAGGCCGGACATGGTGGCCAGAAAGGGCTAAAGGTCACTATGCAGCCAGTATCACCCGCAGCTTGTTGTCTCCTGCAGCTATAATGCTTGCATATTGGTTGGTTGGCAGTTTCTTCAGAATCCCCTAACCATGGAAACGGTATAGAGCAAAATTCCAAGCTGGAAGGTATAAGTACATGAGCTTACCCAAAAAGCTTTTGACGCAAATTCAACAGCAGCTGGAATGCTGAGGGGTTTGTGCTTCCCAGTGTGATACAGGGGACACCCACACCATGATGGGGGAGGAAGGATGAGCACTCTCACCGTCAGCTAGGTAACTATTTTGCTCATAGGTGCACGAGTTGCAAGTTGTGGGTTAGAGAACTTGTGTATTAGAAACCTCATGAATTAAGTGATGAATTAGTGAATTCACATATTAGTCTACTCTGTACAAAGGGAATTGAGCTCTTGGATGTCGTGTTTGTTTTCTTTCCTAATGAGCTCACAAAATAAAGTTTAATTTATGGAGTACTTTGTCCTATAAATGTGAGAGATCCAAATGGACTGTGACACAGGACATTACCTGTGATCAGCTACGACACATGACTGGAGCTGATTCTCTCAAAAAACAATACAATTAAACTGAAAATTTAAAGTGTAAAACTTTGCTTGCAATACATTTTCAAAGGCATTGCAGTTTGATTGGAAATCATCTTCCTCCAGTATAGCTTTTCTAAAAATTAGATAGAGAATGACCCTCAGATGGAAGATATCTACACCCAATGGATCAACAAAGGCTTTATAAAAAGGAATATAAAATTGCAGTTGAAAAACCGCCTGTAAATCTGTTATTAAACAATGTGAAATGCAATACAGGAATAAGAAGTGACATAGTGGGGAATAAGCTTCCTAATGTAACGGTTATGTTCTACACTGAGAGTATTTAACATACAAATATAACATCTTCAGTGCTTTAATTTTGTATAGCATGTAGAATTTGCTTATTGAGAATAAATATTAAAGTATCTTGAAATAAAACATAATGCTCTTAATAACGTACTCATGAAGTAGTTCAATTAAATAATCCCTTAACAGTAATATTTCTTCTTATTAAAACATCTCAAAAGATGCATTAATCTTGTGTAAATCAAAACAACATATGCATGCCCTCTTTTATGTAATTACATTAATATACTGATTAATTTGTTTTCCTTGTTGATTATTAATGAATGATCACTCATAGGAAGCAATGGATTATACAAAGGGCTATAAATTGAGTGTGATTTGAGATCTATCTTAGTCATTATTTTTAAACGTATTTGTCCAAAAGCATGCTGTCTCCTGCCCCCTTCTGTAATGGGACAAACAATTCACCTGAAGTGTGCAAATTCAGTGAACTTTGGCATCCTGAGTTTCCAGTATTTGTTTACTTAAGAAAAAGTAAGTGAAATTGCCTTAAACTCTTACTGACTTCTTGTTAAACTCTTCCTCATTAACTTTAGCATTTAGGTTTATAGGGCAGTAATTACCAGGAGTGCACTTTTTCCCTTTTGCATAATATTGACCTAATATTGAATGTTAATGAAGTGTTCTATAAAATAAAAAAATATTATTTAGAGTAGTATTGCACAGTCTTAATCTCTCCGCCTGTTCCACTTGACCAAGGGGGATTTTTATCCCTGACAACTTCCCACATGACAATGTTTCTATATGCCTAGCGCATGCATGCCACCACAGTGCCCTTTAGCTGTCACACATTTCACTGCCATGGCACAAGGCTCCACCATCCTCTGTACTCTGGCTCTTCCCATCGTTGCCATGCATCAGAAGTACACAGCTCTCTATTATAGTCATCATCTCCTGCTCTCTCAACTAAGTGTCTGACAGAAAAAAACAGCACAGGGTGGTAAACTGAGCAGAAAGGATAAGTGGACCAAAGCAGAGGGTTGGTAGAGTAACTAGAGGCTAGAAGAGTAAGGGCAGGAGGCAGGGAAATCCAAAGAAGACAGAAGAGAAACAAAGACAGAAATATGTTTTAATATGGACTGAAGGAGGAGGTGAACTTGTCCCCAGGCAGTTACTTCTCTACGCCCATGCAGAAACCATATGTTATGCATCTCCCTGTTTCTCCAGGTTTTTGGATTGATGCATACTTTGTCTTGATGCTAACTCTTGGATGCACAATAGCTTCCTCGACCTATAAAATAAAATTAGCCTAGAATAAACTTTGAAAGATGACTAGAAAACCATTTGACTCTCTTCAAAAAGCTCACTACATTCATTGTGGAAAGTGTTGATGCAAAGATTTTTCTTTTTCTTTCTCAGTAGTATTGAGGAGCTCTACATGGTTCCTACTCCAGTGAGTAACAATTGGATTATTCAGAACTATCAGTTTACTCATGATTAGATACTAATACATATTAGCGTATTTCTTGATGGGAAACTATTTTTAGTGAAGGATGGATATTATGGAAAGCAATTGCCTCAGGTACTGATGAATCAACATAGAAACGAGCTGAAGGTTTTTAGAAGGTTTTGCATTTCCAGAGCTATTCCTCAAACTGAGTGGGGAGGTTCTTAATCCTACAAGGGCAACACAAAAAATAGGATGAGCGCTGATTCCCAAACCAGCTGAGTCTTATATTTTATTGTACTTGCACATATTAACAGCCTATACTCTTTTAGCCTGTTTTGCAGGAGCTGTTTGAGTTGAGCTATTTCCCACAAAGAAATACAATTGCTTCTATTATTAAGACCGATAGCAGGTTGGCCTTAAGGCTCCATCCTGGACACAGGCAGATATTTTGCTTGGGCTGAAAAGTTGCATACACGACACAGTTGATTTCTACAGTTTGAGCTGAACAAAGGGGTATCATATACCATTTATTTTATAGCTTTAGTTCGTTTGATCTTGCAGCCAATATGGTATATCAATCACAAAGATGACCTCTGCACAACACATTGCCAATACTGAGTTGTGTGTAATTTGCAGCAATTTAAAAAGAATATGGATAGAAGTCAGAAATAGGTATGACTACGTTAACTTCTACCACAGAAGCTGTTAGCTAAGAATAGCTAAAGCAGTGCAAGTACGCTAATAAACCTTGGAAATTCATCTCTTGATAACCTCTCACTTCATCATTTTCTCACAACTCAGAAGAAAACCCCTAAACAAACCTATAAACCTCTTCATTGAAGATAACAGCAACTCAGAGATGACACAGTTTAGTTGCAAACGATTAAACTGATCCAGCCATTGGATCCCAGCAGAGATCACTGAGCACAGATGTCCTGTTGCTGGATGAGATGCGTAATTATTATGTAAAGTTTTAACTCTCTGATTATTCAGTTCATATGGATAGTAGTAGCAGTAGTACTGGAAAGTTAACCACTGAGATTGAACAAAGGCTGAAAAGTATAAAGAGGTGCTGCACTCGGACATATTATTTGAAGACAGTTGGGACTACTCAGTGATAATGATACTCAGTAGAATTAATTATTTCTACAGTATTGTGAACACGAGTACTTCTCTCTTGCATTTCCTCCCCACATTTATTACAAAGCATATGACAATATAACCTCCAAGTATTTCTCTGTCTGGAAGGAATAAGCTCTATTAACCATGCATTTATCTAAATTTCAGTAATAGAAGTATACTGTGGACTCATGTTCAATTTTTCTCCCAAATGCAATTAATCCTGTCAAACATAACACAGGACAGTTTTATTTTATAGTTTGGAAGTATCTCTTGGATACTGTATCATTATGAGTTAAACCAACATTAAAAAACAATAATTAAGAGCAGGAAGAGCAAGAATGGAAGGAAGGCAAAAGATACATTTTCATATTAAATTCAAGTAATGATGTGAAATCACCGAGGCTGTTGCATAACGGAAAGTTCACTGTGCTCAGAAAGATTCATATAACCTTTGCAATGAGTAATAATATAGTTTTTAGAACTTCAAAAACGCATGAGATCTGAGTCTTTGTTGCCTCTCCAACAGATGGAATAACTGACCAATCTGAAGGACAGCACTTGAAGCATAGAAGGTACACGCTTAACCTCAGTAAAAAAAAAAAAAAAAGATAAAAACAACTATGCTGGGAATAGACAACTACTTCTTGTTTATTTATTGTAACTAGACTATCTCTAGGGCTGTGAATAGACACATTAGCAGTTAATCACCTGTTAGGCACTTTATAAACACTAAGGATTTTCTGCATAGCACCCAAGGGTTTCAGTTATTAAATTTATCTCAATTTATTTTAGGAGTGATATTTTGAGAACTTCCTAGAGGATTACATTAATCAAGATCCCATGTTTACACTATGAGTGAAACTGAATTTGCAGGAAAATGAACAGTAATATTCTGGGCACACAGGAGTCTAGAAATTATGAATTGAATGGATAACAGAAAAATGGACACAGCAATAAAACAAGCCGAAATGCTTGGGTCTTCTGGGTGAAGACTACAGCAGAGATGAAGAGGAGATGGTGTACATGTGTTTGGCTGAGGGATGACAGCAGCTTCTGCTTTACAGTTTTACACTAGGTATTCAGAAGCTGGAATAAGCTCTTTCCTATGGGTTTCATACATGATATAAATTGTTACATACGTGTTGCCAGGAAGGTTGACAGAGCACAAAGTATGAAAGAAGAGTTAATTGTGCTTCACCTTCTGAAGAATGTGCTTTTGTGAAAAAAAACTTTGGAAGTTCATACTTTTTTGAATGTCTTTATTCCTAAGAAGGAGGATTTAAAAAAAAAAGCTATGCATGGGAAAAAAAGTTGAATGGTTTTGGTAACAGTTAAGATGTATCACGTTTTTTCCCCAAAGTAGTTATGTTAGTTAAGAAAAAGAAAATCTTCAACCAAAGCATAAACACAAGCTTTTTCCTTAAAGAAAGATTAATTTCATTCAATACAGAGTGCCAAATAACAGTTCTGCCAATTGAACTGTTTTTCTGTGGAACAGCGACAGGCATCAAAGCTTTTTCTAAGCTGTTTTGCTAGTGTACCACAACCCTGAAACAACCTAACTATGTCTGACAGAGGAAATTCAGCAAGCAGCCTGCTTAGTACCTGTGTTTTTTACTGAGACACAGACTGCAGTGCCACATTCCCTACTGACAGCTTTGTGTAACTTGGCTTACTCGTTATTGAACTCCGTATTCTGTAGAAAGGATAGATAGAAGAGTGGCATTTCTAAACCATTCCAAAATAGGGGGTAAGCAGTGTGAGAAAGAAGGGAAATAAGTGTCAGCATGAGTACAGACATGGCATAAAGCCAATAATTGACTTATGCAATTCAATGTGGACAAATATAAAGGGATGCAATTTTTACTGGCACCAAGCTTGTCGGAGTTCAAGGAGCATCTGGACAATGCTCTTAAGTAATATGATTTAGTTTTAGGTAGTCTTGCAAGGAGCAGGATCCTTATGGGTCTCTTCCAACTTGAGATATTCTATGATTATCTAGACACAACAAAAACTAGGAAATCCCCTCAGTAGCCACTGGCAGACAAATAAACAGATTAATTAGTTAGACATTAGTAAGCAAAAATTTTAAAATGTTCTACCTTAAAACACTAAAAATAGCTGGGACACAAAGTTTGATGCTTTGACATTGAGGGAAAGCATAGCTGATAATTAAATCTTTTTTAATATACAAGAATCAGTTCACTCATGGTAAAAAACATTTCAGAAATATGAATTATAAAAGGGTAAAAAACATAAATATAAAACTGCATCAATCATCATACAGTTAGAAATGTTAGTCTTTAGCAGAGTATGAATAGCTGGGACACAAAGTTTGATGCTTTGACATTGAGGGAAAGCATAGCTGATAATTAAATCTTTTTTAATATACAAGAATCAGTTCACTCATGGTAAAAAACATTTCAGAAATATGAATTATAAAAGGGTAAAAAACATAAATATAAAACTGCATCAATCATCATACAGTTAGAAATGTTAGTCTTTAGCAGAGTATGAAGTTTTTTTCTGCTTCTCCCTTGTGTGTTCCTATACAGTTATGGACTTTCCCTGCCACTCAATCACATGCTAAGCAGACAGCAAGAGAAGTGCAAACTGAGTTTTATCTCATGCTTTTAAGATGATAAAAGACAAATATTCATCTGATCTCCCACACAAGAGAGTCCCACAGTCAAACATCCCTTCACCAAAAAGTCCTATCTTCCTCTGTAGTCATCTTGCCTCCTCAAACAGAAAAATTCTGCTGGAAGTCTCTTGGCCAAACACTGAACACAGTTGAGGAAGTGAATCATGGGGAATCTGGGAGGAAAGCCTTCTGGGGATTAAAAACTCAGCTCTCATTTCTGAAACAGGTTTCTAGTAAGGCTCAGAAAAAAGTTGTTTGTTGAACTACTTGTAATTTTTTTATAGAATTTGCAAACGTACCAGAAAACTTCTAGCAAACTTCTCCCACGCTTTTAAAATATTTTCACAAAAAATGAAACATTAGTTTCTTCTATCAGAAACAAACAGAACAATCCAACACAGTATTAAGAAATATTCTAGATCACCCTTTGCTCTCCACCAGGGGTAGTACTTTGGAATCAACAGCTAATTTTTCTTCTAGGTATCTGGCCCATTCTGCAACTTTCTGTACTTTCAGATAACAGACATTTACCCCCCGTCCTTTCACTTTTCTTTCTGGACTGAACAAGGCAAGTGTCTTCAGTTTTCTCTTGTAAAATAAACACTGCATTTCTCTTATCACCCTGATAATTCTTCTTTGTACTCATTTACAGTTTGATTTTTTTTTTCTTGAATATGATTAAACACAGTTACAGGAGACACTTCATTATTATCACTTTTTTTTTTTAAAGGAAGAGCTGTGATAATCTTTCATAAAGCTAATACATATTCATAGCCATTACATACTGGCTACTACATTCTAGCCACTAAAACCACAGACCTTTAACCCATTTGTTAACATTTCATAGCTTTATTAAAAAGCTATCAGTTTTTTTGCAACCCATCATTCAGCCAGGTCAGCAATGAAAGTGAGCCACAATGAAATAATTAACATTGTCTTTCACCAGTATTTTTATGGGTCTTTAAATTCTCTGGCGAGGTTCATGGAGAAAGAGTAGGAGTATATCTCTGAGCAACTTGATGCACCTATCCACAAACTCAAGCAGACATTACCTCTGTTTTCCTCTAAATTCTGAAACAGAGTAACACAAGCCAACTTTATGGCTCAAGGATGGTGCAGGAGGACATAAACACTCAGATCTCCAAGGTTCCTCTGTAAAAAACAGCTTTTAACCTATTTCTGAAGATAGTATCCAAGATAATGTGTGCACAAAAGACTTTTTCAGAAGCAACATGTTACAATTCTTGCCTGTTTGCACTGCAGACATCCTCCCAAAATATGTGATGAGGCAGGATCCTTGCATTAACAAAGGCAATGGTAACTATCAAGAATTACGGAGGGAAGGCAAAAGTTAATATCACTTCCTATCAAGTATTTCAGCCCTTGATAAAGACTAATTGTTAACAACAGTGGAGTAGTAGTTATACTTAATAAAATCATTAAGCTTTTAAATAGAAAATTCTACACTTTATGCATGTCAGTCTGCATTGTGAGGCCCCAGTCGAAAGATTAAAAATCAGGTATTGCCTGTGCATTGTAAGCACTCTTAGAAATTACATACATACCTAAGCTTGCACTGTTTGTATGAAGACTGAAATGACAACTTAAAAAGCAGTTGTTTGCTTACTATACCACAGTAATAATGAAAAGAAATATTTCTCTAAGAAATCCTATCTGTTTTGACTCAGGACATCCTGGAAAGATGGAGAACAATAGTCTGAAGTGGAAACTGGGACAGGACCTGTACAGGGGTGACAAAACCATTCTTTCTAGCTGTCCATTTTAATAAAAGCATTGGAACACATTGGATTTTAGTCCCATTATGGAATAAATCCACAATTTTGAAACCGTAAAGCACCGTGAAATGAATCTGTCACATTCTCAAGGCCTTTCAAGTACATAGCATTTTTGGAAACCTGGTCCTTAAGTCTTGTCTTAAAGAGACAGCTTGTTAAAATGGAAAGCTGTGACACATGATAACCAATAACACTCTAGAGAGACTTTTGCATGCATTTGCATAACTTTGCTCTCTTTAAAGGCAATAATGCAAACATGAACCAGACCCCTTGTTATTTACACACTTTAAAACAATCAGTATACATTTGTTTTTAACTTTTGCTTAGTTAGCTTCATCTCCCACAAAACCTTTTGTAATAATCAGTATTTACTGTCATGACACATATGGGCAGAAGTGGAACTAATCATCTGCAGGCTGTCCCTGCTGCTGAGCTGAACAAACAAGCTGTTCAAGTCTTCTTCTTGCAAATGTTTCTGCTTCGTAAATCAATGAGAACCTAATGGAACATTTTCCCTTCTCTTTTACAGAGACACAACTGAGATCCACAAACTCATTTCTGAATGTCACGGGGGGGGGGAAGCAAAAAAAGCTGGCTCAACTGGACATAGTTTGTTCAGAGACATGGACCCAAGCAGACAGTAATAAACCAGCATGCCAGTCCAACTGAAGTTTTAATCTATAGAATTAATAATATGTTCTGGTTTCTGCACCTATGACAGATGGTCAACAGAGAAGAAAGCTATCCCTATCAGCACTGCCAAGTTTTGAAATCCCAATGCACAAACCATAGATGGCATTGGCAGAACTGTTCAAAGAATTAGAGAGCCAAACATAGACTTTTTCTTTTCTCCATTGCACTCCTAAAATGTATTTATTTGCACTATTTGCAAGTTACCTAGAAGCAAACACATCCTTGGGTTACGGCAACTTGTCAATTTTCATTCATTTAAATGTTGGTTGGTAGGTCAGGGACATGCTAATCTAATAGATTGATCAATTCTTTTTTTACATTTCAGTGCTCAGAATTTCCATTGACCATGGGGAATGATTCCAGCTTACAGAGCCTGAACATTTTTGTGTGTAATCAAGTAATCAAAGTACTGTTTTCAACTCCAGGCAAATGATCAGGCTTGGAAATATATTAATTACTGGAAAATGTCACCATGTGTGAGCTGATACAAGTTCCCTGATCAAATTCTGAAGCTATGAATGCTACAGAAATGTTTGGAGGGCTTCAGCTGATTTTTCTTTTTCATCTACGTGTCTCAATCTAAGCATCTAGATCCCTACACAGACCTGCCAAATCAGGCCCAGGATCTACATCTGTACAGGTAAGTAAAAAAGGCACAGGCCTGTTCTGTGACCCCAAAGGCAAGCAGCAGGCAAGCCTGTGTAAAGATGATTAAACTCCCCCCTCCTCAAAGTGGTCTTGTTCATACTGCTTCCTTAGAACCATCCTAGGTTAATGTCCACAAAACCTTGCCCAGATATTGTTTGCAACAACGCTAGTTGGACCAAAATCATGCCTATTAACATGTTACAAATTAAGCAATGTGGACAATTACATGCCAGTTCTTAAACCTTAATTACAACCATAGATGTGAAACATAGATGTAGAAGCGAGTTCCTTTACCTCACAAAGCAGCACCAACCTTGCAAGTACATTTCACTCTGCCTGCTAGGTGGAGTACCAGCACCAACAAAGTGTTTTCCCTGGGAGCTTGGAGAAAAAAGAAAGGAAACCAACCCTTGCTCCCAGACTGCAAATCCAGAATTTCAGAGCTGTCCCCTCTGTCTTTCACTGAAGGATGCCTCTGTGAAGCCCTGCTTTTCCCTTGGCCACGTACCCAGGCTAGCTGAGCTCCTACTAGTACATGACCTCTTATAACATGTCATTGTCTGCAAGGTCTGTCTCCTTTGACTGCAGACAAATAACCAGGCACCCAATAACTACAAACTACATTACCCTTTGATGGTGCCACAGAGGCTGCTGATGTCCCTCAGAAGACAACAGGCTGTAAGGTACATCATGCATCACCTTGGCCCACTCCCATTTTACCCAAGTTTTCACCTGGACCCACTTATCAGCTGGTTGAACACTAGACAGAAGCAATCAGATGCTGCCATCACAACACACCTCTTTACAAAGACAGAAGAGAAACATTAAACTGCAACAGCTCTTCATATTTATCCACATTTAGACCAGGCTGGTGGTAACAGTTTACAATTAGCATTTTTAGCAGCAGCTGGCCTGTTGTGTCCCATTCTCACTGTGTTTAAAAATAAGAAAATAATAAATGTTATCACTATCACTTTTGCTTGCTGTTTTATCAGAGAAAAAAAAGTCAAGAGATAAGAGGACAGAAAAAGTGAAATACATTCTAGTGAAGATTATTCAAACATAAGGTTAATATCACTGGCAACATAACTAGCAGAGTGTTTTTATGCTCATTCCAATATTTAGCTGCCAGATTTCCCGCCATAGAGAGCACAAACAACTGCAGCACCATTTGGGACCTCTATTATTTTTACACCTGTTACAATAAAGTGCTTATTATTAAAATATGTTTGTCAATGTCTGAGAGAGGCTACATCAAAAAACATGTGCAGGGACTGGAGGTTCTGTGGGGTTTTTTTACTATTTGTTGGGCTTGAAGTTCATTGCAGAGAAACCTAAGCAGGTATACAGCTCTACTGCTGTTATTACAGTTTGTTTTTATGGGGCTCTGGGTGAAGTTGCACAGGGGTAAGTCCTTCCCATAATTTTAATCCCAGTCTACATCTCAAATTATACTTCTGAACATGGGGGGAAAGGGAATCACAGGGTGTTCCTGGAGTTGTTTTTAGAACTGGTAGGGAGATGAGAACAAAGAAATACCTGTAGAGCTGAGCTTAATGGTTATCTTCAGCTGTAGGTGCATGAACAACTGATGGTAGTGGTAACTGAGTCTGAAAGGCCAGCTCATTCCCCCTCACAATCAGCACGAGAATTGTCTCAAATCTTCTAAGACATATTTTGTTTCGTTTGACTTTTAAGTCCCAGCTCCTGAGTCACAATGTTAAGGGAAAACCCCAGTTCAACCAAAAGAAAGCATAAAGAATTTAAATCCCATGGGACAAATTTAAAAGCTCAATATTTATTGATGTTTTTAAAAAAATATCATGCCTCCAAACCAACCATATATTTAACTAGGTCCATCCTTATGAACCACGAATTTATGATTTGGTGATTTTTTATTTTTCATTCTCATCTGGACAAGGCAGCCAGTTCAATGAAATATTTCCTCTAAACTGAGTTCTGTGGGCTCATATTTGCAAAGGCTTTACCACAGCCCCTGTGGTTCATGCCTCTCTTATCACTGGTAATAACATTGTTTGGTTTTCTTCAGTAGCCTTTGGTCCAAGTTCTAGCCAGGCTAAGTATGGCTAAGGATGGTGTAGCTGCTGATACCCATGCAGCCCAGCATGGCCACAGAGCAGGTTTCATACTACTTTGACACAAAATCTTGGAAGAAAATCCCTAAATTTTCATCCCTTAAGATAATTTCAGTGACAGGGCTGTAATGTAAATTACAATAAATTTTTAATATCTAATTAGAAAATTATTACTTTAAAATAACCAACACATTACTAACACCACACATATGTGGTGTGTTCCCTTTGACCCACAACAAGAGTTTGAGTGTAAGAGAAATTATTGCAAACACAGATCTAAATAAAAGGTGTTGCTGTCAGTAGTATCCGATTGAAAGTGCTGAGGTTAGATCAAACACAGCTTAGTTCTTATGAGTTTCAGGAAAGCAACCAGAGATGTAAGCCTGTGTCAAGAGGGAGATGGGTACTTAACAGTGCCTTCACTGTCAAAACAGTGTTTCTCCCAAGTGATCAAAAATAGATTTAACAAGTGGTTTTTGCTTCCTTCAGATATGAAAGAAAGAAGATAGTGTGAAACTGCATGCAGGTGTAGAAAACACCGATATTAAAAAAAAAAAAAAAGGCAAAAAATAAGTCTAGCTTTTAGGCCCTAAGTGGAATGGTCTAAGCCTATTGCCTCTGTGAGATCAGCTTTTGCTCCTCTATGGAGAGCAAAGAGAAAAGGGAGGGAGGGAAAAAGCCTCCCTCGGCTCAAGGAGGCTCTCCAGCCCTCTGAAGAGTCAGTAAGGCGGCTGTAAATGCAGCTCGGAGCAGGGAACTAATTTAGGTGCTTTCTTGGAAGTGAGAGAAGGAATGGGGGTGAAGTGAGGGAGCCCATGGGTTTGGGAGTGTCAGGGTGTGTGTGTCTTATGTCTCTTTCCTCCATCAGTTGTAAAGGAAGCCTCCGGAGATTAAGCCAAGGTCAGTCGCTGCTAATACTTTTTCCCACCCTCACAATCCCAGTCTAGGTCCAGCTCAAATGAATTCGTTTTTATGTACATCCAAATCTTCCACTGTAGACAGCAGTTCACTGTCCCAGTGGCACATATTCAATATAGAAAGGCAAAGTCACCGATAGAAATAAGTTGTTGGGGAAAGCGAGGGCCAATTGCTTGTGATGCTTTGAACAACAGAAAAAACAATATTAAACAAGATAGCATGTGATCATGATGGATTATAAAAGAAACAGCGAAACAGAAAGGGTCAACCTCAAAATTCTAATTTTAAACCCATTTATGCACATATAAAGAAATAGAATGCCTTTTAATATGTGAGTTAATAGATAATATTTCCTTTAAGACAAGAACAAAGTTGCAAAAGGTTAATGCCTACCTGTATGGTCTCCATCACATACAAATAAGATAAAATGCACTCTATTAAATGGTAGCCTCTGACTGTAACCAACAAATGCTTGATCATCAAAACATTAAAAAGCCATCAGCTACTAAGGACAATCTCAGCTGAAATGGACACCACTGAAATTACAACACTGCTCACAAAACAAATCAATGCGCTTGAAGCTTTGCAGCTGGGCTAATGCAACTAGAAAAAAGGCTGGATTAAAAAAACAGAAGTCATTAACTACTGCTTTATTTCACAAAGCCTAGATACGTACTCTCCCACAGGATGCTAAGAAACACGCACAGCATCATCTTGACAAACAATCATCCCCATTTTCGGTGGCAGGCTTACTGTAGACAATGACAGCAGATCATTTATCTATTCTGGGGCATCTAATGAATAAGAGGAGAGGGGAGACAGGGAAGGGGAACTTTCATAGAGCTAACATCATAAATAAGCGCTAAACAAAAATTCAGAAAACAGAAATAATAGAAGATAGCTGAACACCCAAGTCACTTCAAAAATCCAGATTAAAACCAGCAAGAAACAGCCACTTAAGAGACTAGGAGTTTGTTTTCTAGACAATGATTAATTTATAGTGCTTCAGTCTATCTGTTGGGTTTCCACACAGAAATTCACCCCAGCCCCCTTAGTATCACCTAACTGATACAGAATCATGACTTAACAATATATGTCTCTTAAATCTTATCATCATTATGTTAAAGAAAGCTTTTTTCATCCTTAGTTCATATTGTTTAGTTATGTGTGCAAATTAACCTGTGTCATTTGGTTATTCATAGACCAAATGGAAACCTTTCACAGAGGGAGGCAGTGGACTTGGAAAAGTCTGTGTTTGTTATAATTAGATTACATTATGGAAACATTTAACAAAAAATCTTATTTTGTAATCAAAGCAGAAATTCTGGGATAGTTTTGTAAGATTTTCTCTGCCAGCTAAGTAGTTTACTTTGTTTCTGTTTTTTGTTTAAAAGTTGTCTGACATCTTGAATTCACAAGACTTTGACAATGAAACTTTGTTTTAATCTGCTTGTTGATTCAAAACACATCGACCATTCAAAAATGATGGATTTGTTCAAAAAACTATCAAAAATGAAACTATGAAATAAATATTCATCTTCACATGAAACTTTCTGATAAAATACACATAACTAAGATGTAAAAAAACACATTTCAAAGTAACCTTCAGGCAAACTCTGTCTCAGAAAAGACCTCAACATTTGACCACAAAGTATTATTAACATGTGAGAACACATTTGCAAGGTGTTTTTGAAAACAATTTCTGTGCTTCCTTCAATTTAAATATTTCATTAAATAGTGTTGTATTCATACACCAATATAATTATTTGCTGGTGCTTTTATGTACTATTATTTTTTTTAGATTATTTTACCATCTGTAATAACAAAAGCAATCCTCTGTATGGACTATAAATTATGTCACCTATATGTCATTTTCTCATTAATCTTAACTGAACAACTGTTTACCCTGCCTAGCAGATTAAACAAACTGGTATGAAGGTTATGGGAGATAAATATTAATGCATTAACAATTGTATGTATTCTTGAAACAGTTTATCCCAGATCCATAAGAAATATTAATGGATATTATCAATATTACCTCCAATCATCAAACAATTCTTTCAACTGATAGTACCACCCTTGAGGTAGGAATATCTGAACTGATTGCTAATTGGTCCCTGAACCTCCAGTTTTCAGCTAAATTAACAGAGCTGAAATTATATATTAATGTAAGCCAAAGCTGGTTTGCCTTAATACCAGGGCATAGTATTTGCAGTAGCTCAAGAGCTGATTCCCAAGGCTCAGCGCCAGTCACCTATTCAGAGGGATGAGTTGTCCAGTGGGAGTGATAATGCCTGATACGGGAGCTGGGAAAGTATGAGACCACTGGTAATGGCCGGTGGCCAGGCTCATGTGGCTTACGGAGACAGTATTTCCCATTATCGCTGCTGGAGACCAAGCACTGTGGTAGGCACCGCTGCTGACTCAGTTCACATTTCTAGGATTTTCATAACGTTCATTTGCTGCCCCTTCTATTACAGCCCAGTTCCCATGCTGCCATATGCCTGCAAGGATCTAAGCATTCATTTATAAATTTAACTGTTAAAAGGATTGAATGTTTTGATTCAAACTGGCATACTCTTAAACTTAAAAATGCCCAACATGTCATTTTTTATGTCCAAACAAACATATATATTTACAGCATAGTTTGTGTTTTCCTGAAAATACAGAGAATTAATAAGTAACATAAATGTAATTTTAAACAACAGATCTTTATCAGTGGTTCACAGATAGTGTATATATTTCAAGAGAAAGTCAAGATGGGAAAAATTCTATGGTTTTCTAATAAAACAATGTGTTTCATAGCTGTTAAAATTAATTCCATTTGCTAGATAAGCTTCGAACAAAAGCCTGCAAAATGTGGTCAGATAATTACTATAATCCTGTGGTTCTCAGATTATTCAAAATTAGTATTTCTTTTCTCCTGCCAAGAGACCAAGCTAAACAAAAAATGGTCAAATAGAGAGTCTCATAGCATTTTTTGAAAGACCATGACACTTTAGTTGCTTAAACTAGCCTGCCAGAAAAGCAGAAACAATGTTGTAGTGGGAAGGCTATGGATGAGATATGCACTTGAGTTGTTAGAACACAGCCTTCCAAACGGCTGCAATGTATTTAAAACAGACAGATGCTTAACCTAATTTAGCAATTTACATAAAACCTTCAAGGTATTATTTCATTATAGAATTGTTTTCTTTCACTTTTCAAGGTGTCTATATACCTGTTATATCTACCTCTCCTACTAGCTTTTTAGATCAGGAATAGAATTTTTGTTTTAGTTTGTTCAGTGCTTAGGACTAGGAGGTCAATATGTGACAGGATTTCTAGCTAATACTAGCTAATCTTATCTAATTTGAGGTTCCAACCACTTTTAAGGATCTCTAAATATCAGTCATCATTTAAGCAAAATCCCCTGTAATATAATGCCACAAATATTGTTTGCATTAATAAATCTGAAGGTCCTGCTTTATTTAATAAGGAAATAGAGAGTTCAGGGCTTAAGAAAGTGAGCCTTTTCTCATCCACAATGGTGTGATGTAAGACAGGAATAATGAATGGCGTAACTGTCCAATGTTTATCTTAATGCTGTACAAAAATTTGGCATGGGAAGTAAAAAATACTTATAGCATGTAGATGTAGATGTGCTTTTAATAACGTAAAACTGTTTTATGATATTAACTCTCTTATCTCAGTGTCCTACTTCCAAGAAAAGCCAACATATTTATATGAATACACAAGAATTCTATTAAAATTATACCAAGAATTCTAGGACATTCATTTTTAGCAGTTTTACTGTCTATCCTCTCTAAGGGCAGTAGATGAAGTATTGAACTCATCCCCTTCATTTCCTATGCTGCTGCAGGCTGAGTTTGCCTTAGATTTCATTGTGGAACAGATCAAAGGAAGGAACCAGAATTTACAAGTTTGAAGAGCCAAGAGAAAGAAAAATAAAGCTCTTTAGGCACTCTGTGATGCCTCTCATGAGATCTCATGTGTGTAGATCAAGATTTCTCAAGAGCTTTCTGAATCAGTCCTCTTCCACTGCCGATAATGCTTTTCCTTGAGCCCTGTCTATATGTACAGAGGCCCTGGGAGACCTTGTAGGTGAAGGCTGAGGCAAAGAAGGCACTGACTACCTCAGCCTTATCTTCACCTGCTGTCACTAAATCACTCACAATGCTCAGTAGTAGGCCTACATTTTCCTTTTTTATTCTTTTACTGCTAATGTAGCAGCAGCAGCTCTTCATGTTACATCCCTTGCAAGTATCATCTCCAGCTGAGCTTGGCTTTCCTAACACCAGTCCTGCATGCCCAGGCAACGTGTTGCTACAGTGCTACTTGTAGCCGGTCCTCACTTCCACCTCCCATGTACAGCCTTTTTGCATTACAGCTCTGTCATGAGTTCCCTGCTTATTCAAGTTTTGTAAGTCTACTCATTTTCCTGAGTATTGGGATGGACAATTGTTGCACTAGGATGATACTGTCCCTAAAGACCTGTCACCTGTCCTAAGCTCCTTTGCTCCCATCAGATCTCACCTACCAGTTTCCTGAAATGTTGAAATCTGCTCTCCAGAATCCTAGGATCTGTACTCTGCTACTTGCTTTCCTCACTCCCCTTAGCATCTTGTAATTCCTTACTTCATGGCTGCTGCAGCCACGGCTCTCCCTGTTTATCTCATCCCCACTCAGTTCTTCTTTGTTTGTGAGTAATGGGTACAGGAAAGTTTCACTCCTGGTTGGCCCATCTAGCACTTGTGTTAAGAAGTTGCCCCCAACACCCCCTAGAAACATCTCGTATTACAGGAGTCCAAATGTGTTATCCTCCCAAGAGGTGTCAGGGAGTCTCCCATAAGAACAAGGGTCTGTGATCTGGAGACTTCCTCAAGCTGCTTAATGATGACTTTGTTCACTTGCTCACCTTGATCAGGTGGTCTGTAACAAATCCTTACTACAATGTTGCCCTTGTTGTTCTGTTCTATAATCCTGACTCACAGACTCTCAATCAGTTCGTCACCTGTCTGAAGGGCTGAAGAGCTCCATATATCTGAGCTGCTCCTTAGTATACTGGCAAGCCCATCTCCTTTTCCCTACTGCTTGCCTTTCCTAAGGAGCCATCTGTCATCATCATTCCCAGTGTACCTGGTTTAACATCCTCCTCAACAAATAAACGAGAATGCAGGCAAATATGTTTTTAGGCCACCATTGTCACATGGGTCCCATCTCTTGCTAGCAGTCCTCATTCCTCAGAGAGGGACCTATGATCATAAAAGCCAAGGCACTACCCATAACACCAGGCAGTTGCTAACTCACAGGGTGTATCCACTCCTACCTGAGACCTGTTCCTTTGATTGTAGGATTGAGGGGAACACCACTTGGCCTCCCATGTCCTTCATCTTTATCTCCAGACCTCTGTAGTCCCTCCTGATTTGTTCCAGGTCTCCCTCAAGGGTGATGCACGTGGACAAAATGAAAGGAAGCCTGAGGGTTGGAAATCCCTTTGCAGTCTCTCTGGAACCATCCTCCCTACCCCAGTCCAGGACCCCTGCAAACAGAAAATCTCATGGCAACCAAAGAGTGACCTAGCATGTCTGGTCAGATGAAGGATGTTTCCAACCCTGCAAAAGGGGACCTCTAACCACCATCACCCATCACTTCCTCTTGATGCTAGTGCTCTGTGCAGGCCCAGCTCACTCTGAAGCCTCCCTTAATGAAGCTTGTTCCCCTACACAGGACATTACTATCAGTTCTGTGAATTCAGATCTGAGGGTAAAGAAGAATCCTCTCTTTTGCTGCCAGAGGTCACAAGCTTCAAGCTTCTCCCACCTTGTGAGTCTCTACCCACCACTCATTCAAGTGTGGCCTTTACCTGTCTCTCCTTCCCTGCATCACAGGGCTCAGGTCTTCCCTCTGCAAGGTTTCTTGTGAAGCCCCTGTCAATCTCATGTTCATCCTCCCTGACAGCACACAGCCTGCTCAACTCCTCCTGCAGCTCCTTACCCTGGTGACTCAGGGCTTTGACCAACACAGATCTCCTGCTGTTGATATGGCTGCTGCCCCCGGTGAGGCCCATCACTCCCCGCTGCCCCAGACCCGGCTGGCTGCATCCCCCTGCAGGAGTTCTGTCTGGGTCAAGATGTCCTACATTTAATCCACTTCTAGTTTTTGACTGTACAGAAGTTGTAAACCTTCTCTTGTACTTCTTTTGCCAAGCTAAAAAAGATACAATATTTCATATTTTTAACACTTTTTTTTTTTTTTTTTTGCATTTCACCTTGAACCTTAAAAAGCTTGGTTTCTCTCACAATAAGCATCTTTCTGTCAGTGGTATCCTTTTTCTCTGCAGGTATTTCATACATAGAGGTCTGGTCTTCCTGGCACATGAGTAATCTTGATGCAGTGGAAGTGCTGAAAGTTGTGTAATGGTATCCCACACTTGACTTGACAGGTCTCAGGATAGAGTCTGATAAGGTGTAACCTGTAATTTATCAAAGGTGGAGCAAAAAAATAACACATTATTTTTCAGAACACATATGGCAAGAAAGCAGGAAACTCTTACTTGGTGATAAGGCAAAACTAACATATAGTATTGCTAAGATATGTAGCAAAATGTCTCTCAAACTACAGATATACTGTCCTCATCCATGTAACTCCGAAAGAGCCGAGGTAAAGATATACCAAAAAAGCCATTTACAGCTCTCTGTTATTTTTGTTCATTCTACAAAACACACAAATAAAGTAGCTTATAGGTAAGTGCCACTTACTATCATTTTGTCTGTCAGACAGATACAGAGCACTGCTAAAAATAGCATGCATTTTGCAGGGAAGTAACACTTTAATCTGAAGATTTAGTAATGTGAACTGAATCTGCATATATTATGTATCAATCTGTTTTACCCGGCATCCCTGGAAACATGTCAGGTTGGACGGGGCTCTGAGCAACCTGATCTAGTTGAAGATGTCCCTGCCCACGGCAGGGGGTTTGGACTAGATGACCTTTAAAGGTCCCTGCCAACCCAAACTATTCTATGATTCTATGATTCTATGATTCTGAATAGTGGAATTACATCATCAAAAGATAACATGGCAGTTTCATGTTTGACAAATCTCAGTCTCTTCACTGGATTTAGATCTATTCTTTCAGGTAAGACAATCCACATATTACCTATTTTATTGAAATTAAACCACACTATTTCCAGAGTGTTAGAGACACTATTAATTTGTTTGTTATTGCTCCTTCTCAATTGTACAGGCCTTTCATATGTTCCTACACAGATATATATTATGATCTGTGATAACAAACTTGGTAGCGTTGCCATCTTCAATTCTTTTGCCTTTTATAAAGTAGCTGCTTCCCCTGGTCAAGTGAGTGGTAGTGTACAAATACTTTGTTTGCTATAGCATGCACCATTCTAGACTTATTTGGGGTGACAGCCCCCACAATCAGCAGCTGTAGCACAGATCAGCCCCTCCTAATGTTGTTTGCAAAAAGCTATGACAAATGACATGGAGCAAAATACAAGCCAGTGAGTTGTCAGTGAGAAATATTCATCCACATGCTTTATCCAGGTGCAAGGGTCAGTGATCCATGGTACTGTTCCTAAAAGGAACAGCAATGTGTAACTTGAATTCCCTTTTCCATCCATTAATAACTCCTAGGAAACAGTGTGAATAAAATAGGGTTTTGTGGGTTAACTAAATCAATTGCAGTTAAAAGTCTTTTACTCAATTTTTTTTTTTTTTAGTTTTAGTTTTAGGGTTTTTTTTAGTTGTGAAATCAGTTAAAGACTCAGGTCTGAACTGTTTACAGTGATGACTGGAAGTAAGAGGTGATTTTTAAGTTTCCCAAACTGGTTTCATAGTAAATTGCCTAAATCCCATTTTTTTAAAACAGATTATTTAAAAAATTGTGAAAGATGAGTCTCCACCTCTTATTTCAAAAATTCAGTTCTCCAGTTTAGGGTGAAATAAATGTCCTGGACACGATACCTTGAAAGGACAAAACCTTTAAAACAGTCTAGTTCTTCATGGTAGTTTAAGGACACACACTTGGACTCTCTTTCTTCTACATTTATCTTAAGGTTACCCTTCCACTAGAAAGTTTTCTGACAAAAGCAATAATTATAGATCCTTTCTTGCTTACAAGTTCATTAATTCTGGGAAGTCTTAAACCACTGGGGTATCATAGTCCTCCCCAAGCATAAATATGCCACAAACTGAGTAATAGCACTTCTATTATGATACGGGCACCCACATGTGTTTGAAAAGAGATTGTAAAAATTCAGATAAAATGAATCAGTTACCTTCCTGAGAGAAAAAGGAATCAATCATCATTCACAAATCTTTAACAATAATTCTTAATGAAAACCATTAATCCAAGCATATAATTAGTTGAAGTGATGTAAATGAAAAATGTTTAACAATATGAAGAATAAAGATTGTAACAGTGAAAAATTATACCCAATGCTTTCAAAATAGTCTAGCTTCTTAACAAATATTTGGCTTTTTTTCTTCTTTTAAAAAAAATTCCTATTTAAAAGGGGAAAAGCTAGCAAGAACCAACTATAAAACAGTTCCTGGTTATACGAGTTCCAAGTAAAAAGAGCAACAACAACAACAACAACAAATACTGGAGAAAACAGGTTGAAGTAGAGTATTACACCTCAGTGGACATTTGCATTACATCAGCTGGCTATACCGCTGGGAGATTCTTGTGAAATCCTGTCCTGCACTACTAGTTACCTACATTAAAACCAGAGACTACTGAGTAGTGAATGGGCATTGTGTGATGCTCATCTCAGTCCTTGGCTTCCAGGCGTCCTCAGCAGGAGATTCCCTGAAGCACATCGCAACAGCTTGGATGTCTTGGTTTCATTGGAAAAGAAAGACGATCATTTCATCTAGTGGTGAACAGCCCAGATTCCTTCCCACACACAAATGACCTGGAATCACTCAGGGAACTGGTATTTCTATCCCATCACGTAACCTCATCCCAGGGCACTCCAGTTCTTAATACATCTTTCAGCCTATCTGAATTAAAAAAAAAAAAAAAAAAATCTTCTGATTAGTTCGTAATTTCATTTGTTGGGTATTTACGGTGTGTAAAGCTTGGTGATGCTGAAGAACTTTTATTTGACAGAAATTTTCCATAGAAAAGTTGTGTAAAAAAGTCGAGAGCAAAATAAGTACAATTTCTCTATCAAGAAAGTAAGTGGTCAATCTTCCCAGAAGCTGGAAAAGTTTTGTTTCTTTCCTTTTCTGCCAATAGGAGAAAGTGCAACACTGATCATATACCTTCAGGCATTATTTTGTCCCCTTGGAAATACTTTCTTGTGAAAGCTCTTGAATTTGATTTTCCATCCTGATGAAAGAAAATATAACTTCTAAGCTTTCATAGAATAGATTTAACTCGTAAAGAAATTTTAAGGGAAGTAATAGTAATAATTCAAATTCTAACAAATTTAAATCTTTCCAAGACCTGAATTTTATTCACACCCCCATTACATCTATGTAACCTATTTGACTTCAGTAAAGCATGCAATTTCTGATCTAGACAGCTAAATGGGAGAAAATGAGGCCTTCTAAGATTTTTTTTTTTTTTTTTTCTGATTTAGAGAGCTCTATACAGACTTCATTGGTTCTGAAAATATTCAGTTCCTCATAAAAATGGATTTTATGCATAAGCTTCCTTTGTTAGCCATCTATCTTTAATGTCTTTGAGTTTTCAAATTCTGAAACAACATTGTGCTGACCTACCCTGGGAACAAATGAACATTTCCTACTGGGTTATAGAAAACTTTCTATAGGAAAAGAGAAATGCAACTGATAATGAATACCTGATGCTTAATAATTTGCAGACATTGGTGATAAATAATTATGTAAAGAAGAAATGGTTTGGGTTTTTATGCTAACATGCAATAATTAGAGAGATTAATGGTAAAAAGTGTATTGGCATTGACCCAGTTCTGAAAACACTCGTAGCGTGAAACACAATATAGCCTAAAGACTGAAGTATGCTTGTAAGACAATTACTTTAGCTTCTAAACAATCCAATATGAATTTGCTCAACAACTAGTGTCTGAAAAGGAGCATATATTACATTTGGTTTTGTGCTTTAAGCTGTATTTTTTGTTTCTGTCACTTTTATTTTACTTTAATAGGAAAGATGCTAAGTTTGGCTAAAATTTCTGCTCTTTTGGTGTAAATGATTGATATAATACAATTACTTCACTCAAAGCTTGAATCATGAAAGGACCTTTGTCTGATATAGCTTCACATAAGTGAGTCAAGGTGCATATTATATGCATGATCAAAAAGCAGCAAGTTTGACATTTGAAGGTCAGATCAGAGAGGGCAATAACGGAAGGGAAATTATTATGCATTATTTTACCATAGAAAGAAAGGAGTAATAAAGGTTACACGAGAACAAAACTTTTAACAAGATTCATGATAAACTGCTATAATAATAAAAAAAAAACAAAACCAAACCCCAAGCTGATGCCATTCTTATATTGCCTTATATTTAAAATGAATCTCGTACAACGTTCACAGAAGACATGTATTATATATATTAATAGAATGTAAAGCATTGGGGAATGTGAAAATCTGCATGGGCCAAGTTTCTGTGCTTAGATTGTACTTTGGGATTTTTTTATGCCTCAATACAATAGAGCATGTAGACTCTTCTGTTGTCTCTGACAAAAATAGCATAAGCAAGCAATCTAATGAAAGGACTTTTTCAAAGAATCTCAGAAAGGGGACTCAAAAAATATGTACCTTTACCCTGGGAATACTCTGTGCGAATTACTTAACAGTGCAATGAATTGGATAAGCCATAAGTCAAGAGAGGGCACTGCAATTAATCTACTCTCTTTTCCTGATTTTGTGATGACAAATGGCAGACTGGAAAGGGACTGTATTGAGGACCCAATTAGAGAACAGTTGCTGATGTGAAAACCATGAAAAAAAGGAGTCTGAACTTGTCCCGGCAGAGGCATGGCTGTTGGAAAGAAAAGGTAAGCAGCTCTGTGACAGATTAGCCTATAGTTGCCATACTGATGTACATGAACCACCTCGCCCAGGTTTACATACCTGCAATAGGCCATGCTGATACAGAAAGCTGTAATAAAAGCTACACAGGTGGAGAACAAACCAAGATGGTTCTGATACACAAAAACTGACAAGTAATTGTAAATAGCTACTTGGATCCTAAAATTTCAAGCAGGACAATGTCAGGCAGAAAAAAGTTACTGTCACGTCACGTCACAGAGGAGGTCAGTATGCTGCAAACAGGACTGGTCAAAATATTTATATTGAAATGTTGATAAAAACATAGTTTTTAGAAATTAATTTTGGAGTTGATTAAAAAACCAGAACATTAGGGAAAAATTCCAAATTTAATTCTGGGAGGAAGGGAGGTAGGAAGGCAGGGCTTTGTCAGAACATTTAATATCCTTCCTCTCCCTCTTCCTCTCCCAGTCCCTGCTGGGGTGGTCCTAACTGTATTGTCAGGACCCTTCTAAAGTCTGATCTCCACAACTTTGTGTCACAAGTCATCACACTTGTACAAAAAGACTGCATGGTGATATTAAATGAGATTAGGGTGCACATGGGAGCAAGAGACATTATAGAGACTTCATCTCACATATTTTTCCTAATGCCACTTTATCAAAGCTCTGAATTGTGATATGTAAATTTTTTTTCTTAAAATAAAGGATTTGAATCTCCACTGATAATTTTTGCTTCCTCTCTGTTTTACTCCACACAGCAACACAGAAGAAAAAAAAAAAAGTTAATACTTATATGTTAAGGAACCACAGAGACTTACCTAATTGCTCGTGAAGTGCCAAACAAGGAGTAAGTTTCTTTCCTCCTTGTCTATGCTTTTTATGGTCTGCGTTTGAGGATGGATATAAGCTTTCTTAGGTAAGTAAACAAGACCTCACCTTTCTTAAACACTCAACAAGCCTCTTACATAATTTGTGATGGAAATATATTCAGTAAGCACTTTCTTTTCTGATGAATGTGACAGTTAATGAAAACAAGTTTTTAAAGATTTTCTTACAGTGTGCTATGTTTCTTAGTGAAAGTCAACTAGGCTTTCAGAGGGTGAAATAACATTTCTTTAAAAAATGAAATTTAAGATGAAGTTTTGTTGACTAGTGAGAATAATTTTTTTTTTTAAGTTATTTAACTGAAGCTAAGTCCTTGTACATGCTTCTTGCATGATGTGTCAACATAATATTACTACCAGGAGAAATAACAGACAACACTGAAGACATTGGATATGTTTGATAGCTTTAAAATGTTTCTACTCACATTTAAGTTTTAAAAGCATTAGTGTAGCCTGCAGGTACGCTACTAAAACATATCTTGGAATCATGAATTTTCCGAAGATGTTAAATCCAAAGGGCAGTTATGAAAATGGATATGACATTATTTAAATCAGCTAAGAGGAAACTTCCCACTAGTAGACATACTAAGACAAACAGAAAGTTCTTTTAAGAAAAAAAAAATCTGCAGATATAAAACAGAGATTGAAGTGGTGAAAATCTAGACACTAAAAAATATGTTGTGAATGTTATTGCCAGAATAATTCAAGGAAATCTATATTTTTAGGTCAGCTGACACATCAGGCCCATAAATCATCATGCTGGCTTTTCTTTTACTACTTTATTCTCTCTTCCCCATTTTTAGTCTTTTAAGAAAAAAAAAATCTGCAGATATAAAACAGAGATTGAAGTGGTGAAAATCTAGACACTAAAAAATATGTTGTGAATGTTATTGCCAGAATAATTCAAGGAAATCTATATTTTTAGGTCAGCTGACACATCAGGCCCATAAATCATCATGCTGGCTTTTCTTTTACTACTTTATTCTCTCTTCCCCATTTTTAGCATCACTCCTGCTCCTACACTAGGATCTAAACACAGATCATATAATATAGGGCTTTGGATTTTTACTAATCTCAGCAAGGTTTAGTAGGCAATTCCCTTGAGCCTGTTAGTAGGCTCCTCTGACCAGATGGTGGATTTGATTCTTCAGGTGGTGATGTGATACTTGTGTGGCTTTTTGTTGGGTATGTATTTGCAGAGAAGGTGATTCCAAAGTAGATAGCCAGAAGAGAGAGACATCCTGATTCCCTTGTGGTCTCAAATCATACTATAAAATTGTAATTTCTGGTGAGGCGTTTTTTGTGCCTGTTCATGCAAAAGTGGATTATGACCCATAAATACCACATTAGCATTTTAGCCTGAAGATGATGGGGAAGATTTTCATAAGCTATTACATCTTGATCATAATTAAGTTCAGCTTGAGTCCTTTTGTCCAGGAAAGTTCCATTCAGGATGCAAATTTTGGATGAAATCCTAAAAACCTACCTGTTCAATACCAGTACTAAAAAATCTGAGTACAAACAAAGCTGTCACACAGCAAGCTAAATGCAGGCATTGAGTGCTATAATTAACTTGCTGTAGGGAGTGCACAGGTGAAAACAAAAAGCTACAATGATTCATAGTGGTGACTCAAAACATAGTATAAAACCTATAGTCATTTCTGTGGCATGGAATATAATTTTAAAAATGTTCAACTCCCACTAATATTCATATACGACTGCAAACTCAACTTTCCCAGGGCTTTTGATAGACCTGACCATGCTGTGTTGAAATCAAGGCCCAAAGTTTGACTTTTTTCCCTCATATGTTCCAAGGTAAAGGGCAACATGCTCCAAACCCGATTATAAAATTTTCTGATGGGGCAGAATTCTCTTAAATAAAAACTGCAAAAGTTTTCTTTCAGCATTCATCAAATACACCCAGAGGAGGTGTAGAGAGTTAATGAAGTTACTGCAGATGTCTATGTGAGAGCAGATATCGCTGCTCATACTTGGAAAACCATAGGTTTTTATTTCAGGAAGCAGGAATTTTTTTTAAAAAAAAGAGAGTCTCCTAAAACTGCAGTCCATGAAAAATCCTGGCAAATAGCAATCCAAAGAGACTGGGCACTATATCTGTACATTATGCACAGCAGCTGGTGGATTTGTTCAGCTATGAAGAAGCTTTCAAGGAAGAAACAGTAGGAGACACACCAACTTCACATCCTGAGCATTCCCAAAGACATTTTTAATCCAGTGAGATGTAAACTTGATGATCCTTCGTCAGGAACTACATAGTTTGCTTTGAGGCAACCAAAGGCTGATAATATCCTAAATTCAAATCTACAGTCAGCTTTATAAATATACGTAGAAAGCACAAGGCTAGATGTTAAACAGAGGCATCCCATCACTGCTGACTTTCTGAAACATCAAGATTCTGAAACAGCTGTCAGAATAAAGAATGTTGTCACCAGTTTCCCAGACTAATTCTAGCTTATATTTCCGTATTATCTCACATTAACACCATTATTTTCCCCTGGGTGATATCTCACTCAGCAAACAGACCTAAGAGATAAGTAAAGGTGAGAGACTTCAGCCCTTGGGAGATGGCATTAAAACATTTGCTTTCCACCCTATGAATCAGTATGAAAATGTTGCATATCTCCCTTCCCTTTTGTCACTATAAATCAAGTCAACGGAGAGAAAATAAGATGAGCCAGACAGATAGCTGCAAAGGGAAAAACTTAGCAAAGGAGAAGGTTACTTAGCAGCATTGCAGAAAGGTAATTGTCTTCGATGTAAGCAAGCTAAAATGGAAGGAGTTAAATCTTGAACTCAGTCTTCAGACTAAATTCTTATTGACTTGGGGATTTACCCTGAACCAGGAGTTTTGAATTTTAACCCAAATTATTTTAAAGAGGGTTAAAAGATCATCCCTGAAAGAACAGCAGAATGTGAAGTTAAATATATTCAGAAGTCCATGGAAATCAGATGGCATTTCAGGGCCAGGCATACGTCAAGGTGGTTTATATCCTTAGGACCTCATGAAAGTTGACTTTGTATTGAATATAGAAGAGTTTTTGCTGCTTTTTGTTTGTTTTAGCAGCAACGCAAACACTTGAATATCACATGCTACCTCATGACATAAATCAACTTTCTGTACTGCATATAATCAATTCAAGAAGTTATATTTGAAACATCATCAATAACTGTTTGCTTCAAGACAGCATGCTCTAAAAAAATCAGGCATCTATTTTACCCAGCTGCTGCTGTGCTTGCCATCCTACCATACAGTCTTTTAGCTCTTGTGATTGAACTCTTCAGTTTTTAATGGCAATAACTTGAAGCACAGCATTTTTAACACTTTGAAGGAAATAACTTTTTCTTCATATATGTTGCTGAGTTTCAATAGTAGCTGTGAAATATTCCATGAATTTTGTTTACTTCACACTGAACATTTTCTGTGAATGGCAACATAATTAGCAAATACATGGGAATATTCCCAACTGTTCCTGGCTCTGCTTCTGACTTATATGACCTAGTAAGTTAAATGATGTGTTGCCTCTCTACCTTGTTTTGCTTTGTAACCAGAGAACTCCTAATTTAAAGAGCTTTGGTTGGTCCTAATAACATGCACTGAACAAAGCTGTGGCTTTTTGATTTACTCATGAAGAAAACAAATATACATTTCCCTCCCTTGTAATTTTATTTTTCACTCTTACCAAAGATGTATGATAACAAATATGTAAACACATCTATATTTTCATTTCTTTGCAGTAGAAGTCTTCTTTGGTTACACCACATTTAATTACACAGAACTCACTGATTAAAAGAAACCCTACTGTCTTATTTCTGTCACTTTGATATATTACCCCAATTTCACCAGAAGATTTCTCCTGGCTTACGCTTTTTGTTACTGTTTTCATAAATACCTTCCTTAGGCAATTCATTCTGTTAGGAACGTGTATGACATTGGAAAATCTTTTTCCCTTCAGACCAGAGTTGCTATGATTTATGGACCTGATCCTGTTCTGTAAAGTAGATAAAAAAAGTCCTCTTTGAACTAGATTCACCATAATGTTATTCCAATTTTCTGCAGAAGTAACTCCATTACATGGAAACTGCTTGCGAAAAAGGTGCTAAAGTGAAGTAAGTGAAGTAAACAAAGGTCAAACCTTTTCACAGCATTATTGCCACTTTCTATGGCCCTTTTCTTTCCTTTTTGATAGATGTTCTTAATTTTTATTTTTCATCCTGAGCAAATGACATTGTGTACAGCGTGGACATATACTTTAAAAAGGACTAAACCAATTCTTCCACTCTGGTGATATAAAAGAAGTCTTGCATACAATATTTTAGTTAATAGTCAATTTTGGCTATAACAGAGAATCGACAGAGAAGTTTGCTCCCATTTTAAAATAAAAAATAAGGGGAAAAAAAGAAGTTTGATTTAACCTATTAAAAAAATCTTTTTTTTCCATGTCTTCAGGTGGCTATCTCCTTGCTTCAGTTGCTTGTTTTCTCCAATTCTCATAGAATCACAGAATCATAGAATAAATCAGATTAGAAGGGATTTCAAGAGATCCTCACATCCAATCTTTTACCCAGAGTAGAGTCAACACTGAATTAGAGCAGGTTGCCCAGGACTTTGCCCAGTTGGGCTGTAAAAACCTCCAAGGACAGAGATTCTACAGTCCCTCTGGGCAACACATTCCAATGCTTAATGATGCTCAAGGTGGGCAATTTTTTCCCCTTATGTCAAATCAGAACCTCATGGCCAGTTTCAAATAACGGCGACTGGCAATGTTTCCTTCTTTTGGGGGAGTATTTCTTCTAGTAGCTCTGTACGTGGGCAACTATGTTTTTCTTTTTTCTTTTTTTTTTTTTTTTTAATGTGCCATGCCCCAACACTTCAGGCTAGTTTACAGTTCAGGATTTAAAACAGAATTATAATAGATGCAAGATGTAAACCAGCTCTTCAAAATAGCACAAAAATGTATGATAAACAAGCTGATGAATACTCCCAGGAGGCACAGTGAATCCTCAGAGCTACATTCAGAGTCACCTCCAGGCTTTTCAACGGTGTAGAAAAAACTGAATTCTTTCACATGAGGAATGAAGACAAAATAACTTCCTGGAGAGGGATGTCACTTTAGCATCCTTTATGGTACTCAACCCCATGTGGCAAAAGCTGCAAAGTTCATGTTGTTACTGCAACAGAAGAATTCAGTTGTCCTACAGTTATAACTTCGTGTGGCTCGGTGTCAGAGCTGTGCCTGTGTGCACACACAATGCATTTAGTCAGGAGTTTCCTGGGTGGTCCAGGAACTCCACAGCTACTTTTTGCACAGATGAACCAATGGACTGACTTGAGACAGTTTTAACTGAATTCCTGCCTACCTTCATATGAAAACATTTAACTAACTATTACAGCCTTGGAGATTCCCCCAAGTAGCTCCTGCTGTGCTTAGACAAATTGGCAAGCATTGTCTGCATGCTTCAATTATTAATTAGCATCCTGAACAAAGAATCTGACTATCTCAAAGACTCCCCAGGTGGTTGCTGCTCCAAAATAGGCCAGACTGTAGGTAGATAAGACATCTTCAATAGTCAGTCAAAACTGTTCCTGCAAATGCAGAAATGTTCACATAGGTCAGTCTTTTGTACATACTTAAGATAGGAAATGTTTTGTACATTTTTTAAGATAATCCAAAGCAATAGATCATGCATGTGCTAGAGTGGCCACATAGGACAGCCAAAGAGCTGGGTGTAAGAAGTCAGCAGACTTCGGTTCATCACCAAAAGATCATGGACTCACCCAATGAGCCAGGAATTTCACAAACTATTACCTACTTGATGTGTCTCTTGCTGTAGCTATGCAAGAGAGGGGAAAAAGAAGGAATGATCTTGGATCAGTGTGCTGACAGCAAATTGCTGCCGTCCTATCTCTTGCTCCAGCACCAAAGACGTAAGTGGGTACCCAAGATGAAAGTGGACACAGAGCAAAGACAAGCAGTTCATACTAACAAAATCACTAAAAGGAACGTTTGGCTGCCACTAGACTACTACCTACTGCCCTAAGCAACTGCTCATTATAGAATCATAGAATCATAGAATCATTAAGGTTGGAAAAGACCTCTAAGATCATCAAGTCAAACCGTCGACCCAACACCACCATGCCCACTAAACCATGTCCCTAAGCACCTCATCTACATGTCTTT
>NW_008794407.1:5055020-5059250 GCF_000699145.1 Aptenodytes forsteri | reverse complement strand
TCCAGATCATTGATAAAGATATTGAACAAGACCGGCCCCAGTACTGAGCCCTGGGGAACACCGCTCGTGACCGGCCACTAACTGGATGTAACTCCATTCACCACAACTCTCTGGGCCCGGCCGTCCAGCCAGTTTTTGACCCAGCGAAGAGTACACCTGTTATGCCTATGGCTATGCTTAGAGCCTGTTGTCATAGTACAATAATAAAATGTGAAGGGGAACTTTCATATTGTCATAAATTTCCCCTCCATTCAGGCCATTGTTCCAGTGAATTCTCTAAAATCACATTGGTCTGCAGAGCAATGGCAGTTCTTTATTGATAACAAAAGCATTCATTGCAGTCTGATCTTGTTCAGGTTCCTTGAAATATCTGCTTCACCACAGATATTCACAAGAGATGGGATATACTAAACATAAATAAATACATTGTCAGTGACATATTACTAGCTAACCTAACAGATGGCATCCCAATGAGGGGGGGGGGTTATTTACATACACAAATCGCTTCCAGGAGAATTGAAAGGCAGGAGGCATAATACTGGAAGAAACCATCATTCTATACAGTTGATCGGAAGATAGTCTTTTTATAGCTTCTGAATCAGAACTTTGAAAAGCAAAGATGATTTAAAGTGTACATTCTGACATGCAGAAAGTAATTAGTATTGAGGCAATCTATAACATATTTGATAAGATTACTAAACTACACAGATACAGATTTTTAGAAGCATTTACAGTAAAGTGAACTAGGTTATATTGGTATGTTGTATTCCATTATTAAGCAAAAAGCTCTTTAAAATACTAAAAGAAAGAATGCTACAAACAAAATAATGTATGTGAGGAAATAACTTTACATATTAGTTACAAAGTTTTCTGATGTATGATGCAGAAAATGCAGAATATTACTACAGAATTCTTGTCAAGAACAAAACTGGAATATTAAAGGGAAGTTTATTTGTTATAGGCAGGAATATAGCTTATAAATTAGTTTTTCAGTACTGCATAATGAAACAAAGCATTCATGCATTTTGGGAAGACTGAGTTGGGGAGTAATTTTTTTCTCTTTTTGAATGCCTGTGATGGAGGCCAATCTATTTCATCGGCCTTTTTTTTTTTTCTTCCTAATGCACGGCTATTGGAATTTAGAAAAGGTGTGCTCCTCACTTCTCTAGCACATTTTTTGTTTGAATGGACTCAACTAAAATAAAGAGGTTCAGAATTAAATATACAGCAAAACCTTAACTGATGGTAGCAAGAAAAGAAACATTACTGGCAAAATTTTGGCTATTTGACATAACACAAGTTGTCTAATAGGAAAGAAAATCATGTGTCAGTCAATCTAAACTGAGAATGCAATGACAGACATTTAAAATTTATGTTCTAAGATAAGGCATTTAGCTGTATCAAGAGACTGTATCAAAAGAACCCTAAATAATGGTATTTCTTAATTTAGTTGTTAGCTATACAATCTGTATTTGTAAACAATACTACACAGAGTTGGGGTTTTTTTTCATATCCTTGTATAATTTCTTATACAGTTGTTACAGAGAAAATATGATTCTTTTTCCACTCATAGGCATCATCTAGACACCCACATGATTCACCAGCATGACTGAACTCATACATTCATTCTGTGGACCTGCTAATGGAATCTGACAACAATAGCTGGTTGTTACCCTCCATGTGGACAAGCAGTAGAGGAAAAGACTGCAAGAGTTTCTTCACAAGAAAACAAAGGGGATTATGTGCTGATTATTAGTTACTCTTAGTAAGGCAGAACTGGCCCACAAGGCCAGAATATCAATCTGATGCTATCTAGAATGAGTCTATTGGTTAGGACTATAAAAGGACCATAACCCATTAACAGTGTAGTGTACACACCACCTTTGGAGTTAGACAGTAATTACACAGAGGGAAGAGTACCACAGAATTTAACTTTTCTTCTTGATACTTGTTATTGTCCAAAACATGTATTTTCACAACTAGCATTTTTTTGATAACTTTAACAATAAAAACATAAAATGTCATACACTTTTCTTTCCAGTGTCACAGAAAGAAATCCCTTGCTGAACATAATCAAAATTACTTTGCAGAACCAAACCTTATATTAAGTCTAAATTAAATGGCCCTTCTGGCATAAGATATGAAGATTGACCAGATTCTGTTACCCAAGTGCTTATACATCCAGCAGGCTATTTTCATAAGCAAACAAAAGAAATTTTCATAAACATCAAAATTAAATCAGCTGCCTAAAAACCTCATGCGGATTACCATCAGACAGTCTAATATATGCAGCTTTAGTTAACCCAAGCATATCAGGACCACTCCAGTACTGGAGAAAAATGTACTCCAGCAGTCATCAATTTACAGTCATTCTCAAGTTTGAATTTTCCTTCCTGTTCCCTCCAAACAGCTGGTATCTAAGTCCATCTGTTTCTTGCCCTGGCTCCACATGACAGCCTTCTGTCCAGCCCTATGCAAATGACAATTTCATGCACATTATTCCTATTTTTGTCATTAACCAGCAAAAATATATAGTGCAAACAAGACATAAAACTTCACAACTTTTGGTCATGAATATCCAAGCAAACAAGAAAAGTTTTGAACTCATTTTCAGCTCTTCCTACCCGAAGTCTGTTGGCTTACCCTCACAATTTCTTCTGTTTTGGAATGCAGTTCCATTTAGCTCCTTTGCTAAAGCCAAACCCAAAAGTTTCTACAGAAGCCAGCACTGGAGCTTTTCCTAGCCTTTACTAGCACCAACTATTCTTCTTTTAGTCTTCTAGCCTTAGAAGACAAGTAGCAGCTAATTAGTCAGATCCCTCAGAGCTCACTTTATCTTTCCCATGCAGTTTATGGCAAGACTATGGTTAAATTATTTCAGCAAATTTTTATTTTGCCCATGGATGTCCCTGACACCCACATGATTAATACTTCACTGTAACAGCATAAAAAATGAGGACATTTAGTATGTCAGTGTGTGACATAGCTCTAAAAGCCCTTACATTTGCACTATGACAAAGTTCTTGACTTGAGACCAGATGCTTCATAATAGGGTAATGAAATGTCATTTATTGCAAATACTAACAAGATAATGGTATTACAGTTTATTGTAAAATGGGGCATTAACTTTTGCAATATTCTAAAATCAAACTGGTTCTCTGATGAGTCAAATTTTCAGTGTTTTGGAGCACACAAATTATAAACTGTCGTTCAACATGGTTAAATAAATAAATCTGTTAGAGATTAACAGGAATTTTATGTTAAGAGGACCAAAGCCCTGACAGCATAGTCTGGAATCATATTCTCCAGCACTCACCCTTGGTCCAGCTTACCAGCATCCTGCTGGACTGTTCTCTGTGGGAATTAGTCTGGGGATGGGAAGACAAGAAGGGATATTACTGTTATTTCCTTTTTGGTGCTTTCTCAGTTGTTATTAAAAAACAGCACAAAATCCTGCTTCCTTGAAGAGGGTGTACAAACATGAAATGGTTCCGAAGGCTACTTTTCCAGACAGTCCTGTGACTTCAGGAATCTCATTTTTTACCCCCTCTTGAAACAAATGACTGGCTCTGTTCTCTTTCTTTCTCCTTTTTGTCTCATATACACATGCAGGAAAACACAGCAACAAACTAAAACTACTCTTTTTTTATCACTCCTCAGAAATCAGTCTCTCTCACTCCCCATGAGAAGGTTTTTGCTCTGGTTTATTTTTTCAGCTATTTTACTCCACATGGAGTTTTATTGCTTCTTTCATTTAACCTAAATGTAAGATATTTAGCATACCTATCACCATTAACAAGATCTGTGATTACTTACAGGTTAAAAAGAGGTTCCCCGTTCAGCCAGCTGGCTGTTGTAAGTCCAGATCAGAGTTGCACAAATCTCCCCAAATTCCTTCTACAGGAGTAGGAGTAGTAGCTCCAGCTGTGAATTCTGTTAAGAATCTAAAACAAATGTTGCAAGGATTAAGTCCCTCTGGCTATGCCTAAATTACAGGACCAGAAAAGTCTGTCTAATGCCCACATTTAGATATGAGATCCAGTGGCATCATGGCTCAATGTCTGCAAAGACGCATGCATGCACTACCACATACTGGCTGGATGGCTGGGGCCAAAGAGTCGTGGGGAATGGAGTTAAATCTAGTTGGTGGCTGGTCACAAGTGGTGTTCCCCAGGGCTCAGTATTGGGGCCAGTTCTGTTTAATATCTTTATCAATGATCTGGATGAGGA
>NW_008794407.1:5050426-5054471 GCF_000699145.1 Aptenodytes forsteri | reverse complement strand
AGCGAGGTGGGTGTCAGTCTCTTCTCCCAAGTAACAAGTGATAGGATGAGAGGAAATGGCCTCAAGTTGCACCAGGGGAGGTTTAGAGTGGATATTAGGAAAAATTTCTTCACTGAAAAGGTTGCCAGGCATTGGAACAAACTGCCCAGGGAAGTGGCGGTGTCCCCATCCCTGGAGGTATTTAAAAGACATGTATATGTGGCGCTTAGGGACATGGTTTTCTTGTAGGCTTGGCAGTGCTAGGTTAACTGTTGGACTTGATGATCTTAAAGGTCTTTTCTAACCTAAACGATTCTATGGTTCGACGATACATCACCTCCCAACCTGATTTCCATCAGAAGAAAGCCAGGCAAGCTGAAAAGAGGCTGCAGTGCTGTGCACAGTCACATTCTTGCTAGGGGTGATTGGGGGAACAGGACAATGGAGTGTGCCGTGTAACACACTTGCCACAGTCCCATCATAGCCTCCATGAATTTAGCTCTGTTCTTTATTTCTTAAAAAAATTCCATCTAAAATCATATAATCAAATAGTGCTGCGTTTCTGCTATAAGCCTCATTTAGTAACACATTTGACAAGAAACAGAGCATTGCATAGTGAATTTTTCCTGCAGTCTTTGTCTTGAGGAGCTCATTTCCCCTACCCCGCTATCTTTTTTACAACAGCATGCCAGTTGCAGTTCATTGCCACTATCATAACAAATATTAGTTGTGATAGATTTTGTTTAGATGTATATAAGTGGCTGCTTCTAGTATATGGTTATGAAAAAGTACCAGGGTATCTTTCAGTTTACATGCAACAATGAACTGTGCATAGTATTCTTTTAAAAAGAAAAAAAAAGAGAGAAAGACTACAACAGCAATTTGAAATTTCAAGTATCTTATTTATAACTTACAAAAGTAAGTATGACTATAAAAATGAAACCAAATACTCCAGAAACTTAAACCTTCTCAAATTACCATCTGGACTCTCAATAAAAACCACTGGCTGTGAAAGTAACAATCTTTTCTACATAGTATCTACTATTGCTTAATGAGATGTACATATGATTGCATGAGTGACATCTTGCAAATAGGCTGTGGATTTAAATTAAAAGAAAAACAAATACAGGTATAGACATTTTTTAAGGTATGTCCAAGGTTGAAATATATATTTCATATATTCTGATGTAGGAAAGAAGAGTTATACAGAGTACAATACTACATACTATTGTATACTGCATACAGTAGTATAAGCATACTGTATATGTAGTATGAGAAAATCCGTATACAACATACTCTTTACAACATCCTATATCTTCACTTCTGCAAGTACACAAAAGAGCAGTAAAACCTACCTGGCATTTCACCTTTCAGTGAAAAAAGCCACCTCAGAGGACTGAAGACGAGGTATTTCCTTTCACTTAAATCCTTCTAAACTGAATGAAGTATGAGGGGTTTCATTGTTTACATGAGAGCCTTCTTAGACTGTTTATCAGAAAAGATGTCTTTCATTCAGTACTCACACTCTAATTGTTATATTTCAGCTGAGAAACACCATATTTTCCTTCTGAAAGCTATTCTGTGTTAAACAGAAGGAAGAGAAAGAGGCACCAGAAAGCACAGGAGAGAAAGAGAAAGGGATTTACAATTGAAGCTATAAGCCATTGTGGCTTCTGAGGCCAGACATCAATTTGTTTCACCCTGTTGAGTCCATAATGTTTCCTAGCCAAAGCAGCTGCCTCTAAGAGAAAGGTTGGTAACTCTGTGAAAGGCAGGGACTTCTCACTCCTACTATAATATGAACTCAGAAAGATGCAGGAGCCAGAAATCTATGCTTTCTTATGAATTTGTCCCCAGTGGGACCTCCACAGCAGATGCCCATCATTTCCCATCTTACATTCAAACCTCCATTATACTATAAGTTATGCCTATTCTGAACTAAGTAACAACAGAAACACTAGCCTTTTTCTTCTGGATAAATACTCATTGAATTAGATTGTTATTCAGGGAAAAAAAAAAACAACAAACCCAAACCATAAATCACATGTTTAAGTCTATTCTTATTCAGAATGTATACTTTAAGCACATCTTTAGATGTTATCTTGTAGAGATGCTTTGCCTAATGGGAACCTTGAACTAAAACTGTGCCCTGTTCTGAATGCATAGAAGGCGTTTTACTCTCTCATTCACATGACTTTAAGTTTTCAAATGAGGCAAAATCCTAGTGTGAGACTTTCCTCCCCAGTATCCATCATGTGTCTCAGATTCTGGTCTTTCCCCATCTCTTAATTTTCCTTCACAACAAATTTCCCCAACCAACAATGCCCTCCTGGTTTCAATATGTTCCACAGAGAGCATCTTTATGGCTGCTGTAGGAGTAGCTGACTGCTAAAAAGCCCTATCCCCTAGCAACAGCTGGCAGCTGGCAGAATGAATAGTGCAGGTGACACTGCTTAACTCTCTGAAAGAAGGATGCACAAAACCCTTTTCTATCTTCCCCAGATCTTTCCTCCAATGCTTCTAAGGATAGCAATATGCAGGTTAACTGACATATTATAATTGTAGGCCATCCTTTTCATTAATAATAGTCTAAGAACTCTGGCTACTCTCCTCACTCTTCTTATCCAAAATTGTCTGCAAACTGTTTGCTTTTAAGAATAATGTCCCTTCCACACAGTCTCATGATCCTGTTCCCATTAGGATAACAAGGTAAAGTGGCTTCTACACAGCCAATAAGCTTCACACAGACCACCCTCTTTGTTGCCATAGACCCACCTTGCTCTAAACACAGCATCATCTCATAACCTCCCCAGAATATGGAAATTCTCCAGTAGTAAGATGGTCACAAAACAATCCCTGCTCTCCCTCACTGGTCCCAACCTCCATATCCCTGAATCACAGGACACGTGCAGCATACTTCAGCAATCTGGCAGGAGAGAAGGCAGGAGACAGCACTTCAAAGAGTGTGTGAGGGAGCTTTATAGGTATAACAAGGTATAAATTTGTATGTTGCACTGGAAGATGAGGCTGAGATAGATGCGTTTCTGAATCCAGGGCAATCTGGCAGCTTTGAGGTTCCTTTTCTAGTGCCCTCATGCCCATCTCATGATAAATTTCCACTGTGTGATCTGCACACAGCTCAAAATGCATATATGGATCACCTCTGATTTATGGAGTATCACCACATATTGGTAAGCAATAAAAATAGTCTGCCAGTGCTGAACTGGAAAAAGGTTTTGTTTTTGCTGAGCCTTGTCTGTGAGCATGACTGACTTCCTGAACACAAGATTCTTCAATGTAAGCAACATGTGCCCCGATGAAATGAACTTTAGTTGCTGTTCATGGTTGTTGGTAAGTACACTCAGAGTGGAACTGTAATGAACTGAGAATTCCTTCAAAAGTGGTTATAAGGATTTTAAATTAAGTTTAAAAATATTATATAAAAAATACACACATGCCGTCATATTAACTATGATAGTCCTTCTAGTTTTCTTGATTACACTTTCATATTAACACTCTTTCACTGTATTTTTCCTTCACAAATTGAATTTCCAGCTGTTTCCCCCTCTTTTCTTGCCCTTGTTACATATCTTTCCATCTTTTATTGCCTGTTCTCCTCACCCATTATTTGTCCGTGAGAGCACAGCCAATGTGGCTTGAAATGTTTTGCATTAAGAACTCAGTCTACGCAATTAAGTTTCAACATTCTAAGAAAAACATTTATGCTAGCAGATGCTTACATTCCCACTGCCTCACTTTGCAATGGTTCAGCTCTACAGTTTATATGATGTGGAGTATGTACAAGTAAGTATGACTAAGTTGCTTTAATTAAAAATATATTTTTATTATTAAATTATTTGTACCACAGTATCTCTCACAGACAGTAATCAGGATAGGTAGTCCCAGTCCCACTGTGCAATAAGAGATAGTTCCTGCCTCAAAAGATTAAAATCTAATTCTGCAGAGTTACAAATGAAAGAATGTCCTTTCCACATGTGTAAGGAACAGAAAGAGTGTAAGAGATTTTATCAACATCTCACAGTGGGTTGCTGAGTATAACCTGTAC
>NW_008794407.1:5041173-5050363 GCF_000699145.1 Aptenodytes forsteri | reverse complement strand
GAAATGCTATAAAGATATGTACACATTCTGAGATGCTGTAGTTAAGAATCCATCCTTTACAAAATATTTGTACACTTGCCTAAATTTGCCATCATTAAATCAACATTTCTCTAGTATAATAACAAATAATAACTATAGAAAAATAGCAATCTGATAACACCCTTATAGTACAATATACTACCATCACTTGCTTTGTGAGACCATGAAGTAATGAAGAATTTCTCAGATATCCAGCTGACTGGAAACAACCTCTGTTCAAATTACTTCTTGGCTGCCAGGACACTAATTGTCTTTAAAATTTGCTCAAATTCTGAGATGTCATAAATGAACTAAAGGAACTGGCCTCATTTTTCTAAGGGTCAAATGGCTTCTGATTCATTGCCTATTCTCTAACAGATAAATGGAAGTTCACAGCACGAATAAAAGGAGTACTGGGGTCACAAAATTGAATTATTTGATTTACAGAAAAATTAATGAATACATAATAAAAAGCTGAATGAGCTACTTGAAGCCAAAGACAAGAAGGGAATAATGGTATTTGCATCCCGTATTTTAGGGAGGATCAAAATAAATGATACTAACAGTCTTTTGCTGTCCTGCTCTTCTTGTTACATACAAACATGATGGTGTGTTTTACAGGACATACGCATCAAATTTAAATTCTGCTATTTTCATACAAGAAAGAATTTCAGAGGTTTTTTTTATTTTTAAAAGTAAAGTGTTCTCAGCTTTTATTTCTTTCAACTAATATATGTAATACTTAGATGCCTTTGATCCCATAATGCTGGGAGTTCCACAAAATAAATAATTTTATTTAAACTCATCCTAACAGAAACATTCATCAAACCGTGACTTCTAGCATCAAGAATTTGAGATACTGAGTAGCTTCCATTAGTCCCCATTTGTTTTTAATATACATGTTATCCAGGAACACTGGCTTATTCTGGGTTTATCAGAGTTTAGTTTCTCAAATTTCTGCATGAAAAGAACTATGTTTGTCTTTTAATTCGTAGGTAATATTTGAAAGAAACCTGACAAAGAGATCAGCCTCAAACACAGCTTCACAACAGCACTTAGCAGATACTTCGTTTCAAGCAACTGTTTGTTATTCTGCAGTAAATGGGACTCGCCACATTCTTAAATTAACAGTCATTTAAATTCTTGCCTGAGCTAGAAACAACAGTAAAAAACAATGTAGCAAGTATAATGAAAAATGCACAATAAAGAAAAACTGACAGCAAACTGTGGATCATGTAGCATAGTTAACTGAACGTATTGCATGTTTTTCTTTTTCAGAAGGCATCATTGTCCTTTCATATAGATACTTTAAATAAAACAAGTGGTAATGAAAGCTAGAGAAAGATGGAAGAACACATTAGAGCTCAAAAAGGAGGCAAACTATCAAAGAAAGATAATCTGTGTGAAGTATTTTCTGTGAGTAGGTTCCCAAGATGCCTTGAAACACACTATATTAAAATTAAACCCATTTTTATGTCCTAGCCATGAAGGTCAGTCCCTGCCATGATATAATTTAGGGATACAATACCTCTATGTAATAGACTTCAGCACTTGCTCCTGGGTGTGTTATCTTCTCCTGGCATAACATAAAGGTCTGATATGTTTTCAATGCTGTCATGAAATCAGTTCTGGGTTGCAAAAGGAAAGAGGACATATAAGACAAGACCCATGTGTTCCTTGCTGGCTGAAAGAAGTGTATCTATCTTCTGTAAGATTTTGCAAGTGAGGTCCTCATAACACAAGTTCACCTGATGTGATGCTGCAGTGTTATATCCAAGACAGTACTCAGTACTCAATCCTGGACATGATGCCTCAATTGACTCCTCTTTCACCCTACTGTCCACGTTCTCCTATAATCCCTTGTCCAGCTATGATTCTGATATTCCTGCAACTAGATCACATTTTATTTGCGGTTCTCATTCAACTCCTCAGGGAGGATTAAACATGGGACAAATTTAAAAGAACATAAATCAAACATACCAGCAACATTGAAGAACAATGGGACATAATGATCTTTAAAGCTTAAGTTTTTTGATTTAAGGAAAACTTAAGAAACTGAAGAAGATAAGGTAAATTGGACAAATTAACATAGGAATTCTGTGATTAAGTTGCAAACATATTCAGAGGGGTTGCTTCTGAACAAAAAACTAACAAGTTCCTATCCTTAAAGACAGAAGTATAAAAATATTTTCCTGAGTATGCCTAAGAATGTAACACTTCACAGCAAAATAGCAGAGTAACAGAGAGTAACTGCTTCTGGACTCATTTGCCTTTTTCAGTATTTTGCACAGAGGTGCTACACACAGATGGAGAGGCTAGCCCAGGGTTAGGGAGCCTCCGTATCAGAAGTAAAGTAATTTCTCTTTATGTTCTTTCACAAAAAGCATGCATAAAGTTATGTGAGTTTTCCTACGCCAGCTCAATTATGATTCCTTTCCAGATTCACTACCTATTTTTATAAACTGTCAGAAAGTTAATAATTTCCCACCCATGTGCAGTTTTCTTTATGTCCCACCAGCCCACCCTGTGCCTTCACTTTTGTATTCTCTGCTTGCTTCTTTCGTTGCTCTCCCTTTTGTTTTCTCTTTCTTTTTATAACTTTTCAAAGGCCTCCCTCCCATTGTCCCTTACTCATACCCTGCTCTGCTGAAAAATATCTGCAGCAGCAAACCTTTTTTGAAGTGAGTGACAAGAGATGCTGCTGATTCAGTGCTGTAAGGACATGTGATACAATGAGAGCAGTGGGTGGTTTTACAGCCCGTGTCAAAATATGGGCTGGCCTTAGTTTTCTTGTAAATTTGCTTAAATGACTGGGTTTGATTCTTTGGGTGAGGAGAAACCAAGTTCAGCATAAAGTTTTCACTGGTTTTGGAGAATTTTTACCTATCTACAGTTCTGCATTTTTTGCATACAATTCTTATGACATAAAATATTCCCTGTCATGAAGTCCAAGGTAGCTATATACTATGAGGACTGGTTTCTCCAAAATGAACATATTTGAAGGACTCCTGAGCATGCATAGATTTGTTATTGTTTTCCAGAAGAATCCAATAATAAACTAGCTCCAATCTTGCTGAATAGAGAATGTCTACTTTGAAAGAAAAAAAACAATGCCCTAAACGAAAAAACACTGTAAATCATAAAGGATTGGGTTTTTTTCATGGCTTTGAATATGCTATTTGAAATGACACTGCAGCAGAAACTGCATGTGAACACGCCGATATACCCCCACACAGTAGAATCACATACAGCATAGTGTTTTCGGGCAATGTACTCTATCACAGCTATGCACATTGTTACATCCCATTAGCTGCCATTGCAAACAACATTTGGCCTCTCGTGGCCCTCAGCAGCCATCTTCCTTTTTTCCAAAATGGTTCAAAGGAAGAGCAGTGAAGGACAATAGAAAGATCTTTCTCTTACCCTCCAACACCTGTATCTATATGTTGAGAAATTGGAAAGGATTAGAGGAAACAAAAACATCACATTTCTAGCCTCAGAATTCAACTTTACTGATTACTTACACAGAAAGAGTACCTATGGAGAATATTTTTATCTCAATTAGAGGTTTCTTGAGGTGTTTTGAACAGTCCTACAAGCGACACATCTACCAGAAGAAAATCCTCTAGGCCCTGAATACATACAGATTTTTAGGCATAAAAGTCTTAAGTTAATGTAAACACCAAGTTCTGACCTAATCCCTTCTTCAACTATGCTAAAACTAAGAAGAGCCATGAGGAAATATATCACAGAGTAACAAGTCACCGCAGACAAGTCACTGGGCATGACTATGATTGTGCCCATTCCTACTCCATGGCAAATGTAAAATTGTTCATGTGAGACAAATTTGTAATGAAAGAACATTGCCTTAGATAGTTCTGTTTCCCAGTGGGTAAGCAGGTGCATTTGGATTGTCCTCAAGATTTAGGTGATATACAGTAACTTGTGTAAAATACCTTACTGATATGAGCAACATTTCTTTTCACCTTGGTTTACTTCAGGTAGGATGCAGTTTAAGTGAACATTATATAAGATCACATTTCTAATAAAAGTTAATTTAATAAATTTAATTTAAAAAAAAATCATTTAATAAAAAAACTAATAAAACAACATTTTATTAGTTCTCCTATGTAAACAAAACTTACTCAGTGCCTTTCTGTTACCTTCTTGGCCAACAGCACTTTGAAAACAAAGCAGAAATCAACAGAAGCCACATGCGAGCTCCATTCTTTCATAATCTGTGATTATATTTCATGATCTGAGTGCAAAAGTTCGTATTAGACTTCCTGTCTGACTCTATATCAATTTTTCAAAAACATTGGTTTTCACCACATCATAATCTTTTTTTCATATCAGGGAATGAATTGTCTGTTCTGTGTATAATGATTGTTGTTTCCTACTTTTTCTAGTGCCTGCTATCTAACATTGGTGTTATAAAAATCCTACTTTGATCTTGCTGCACTGCAGTAAGCTGAAAATTAGAGGCTGAAATCTGGCCCTAAGGAAGCATGTCTTTCATTATGAAGAGGATCAGTGATCAGATTCTGCTTTGTCAGTCATTTTTCCCTTGGTCAAAAATATGACCAAGGAAAACAAAACAGCTTGTTTTAGGCTCTCTTTTAATTAATAGTATTTATAAGATTTTTTCTCCTTACCAGTGATGAGCCATTATCATATGAAATTCCCAGTATCTAAATATCAGTATAAATTTATTATCATGGTTTCAAATAACCTCATTAATTTGGCAACTTAATTACAAATAACAGTTCTAATCCTGGTAAGATCAGTCTAACTTGTAACTTCACAGAAGGTGAATGGCCATAACTCTTCAAAACATCTTCTTTTCCACAATAATAAGAGGTATGAAAAAGATATTTCATTATTTTTAGTTCAGAATGTATTTTACCCCATTGCTTCCAATGTGTTCACTGCACAGTATAAGATGGTGGGCTTTTTTTCTTGCTGTCTTTTGCATTCTCTAGCTTAGAAACTCTTACATCTGCTTTTTGTTCTGTGTAAAAGCTAATGAGTGGGGAGTTTAAACAAGCGGGATGTTTTTAATGATTAGTAATTTCAGGCTGTGGGTGAAAGACCTACAGTTGAAAAGTATCAGTACAGAGACGATTAAGTGATTATCTCAGATTTATTTTGAGACTTAGACATCTAAGTAAGATAGCAAAAAATGACATCCAATTTATTGAAGTGAGGTTTGAGAAAGGGAAGAGGTGGAAGAAGAGGAGGAAGAAAGAAGAACCACCTAATAACAAAAGACAGTAGAAAACAAAATATTACAAAACATTTATCTTCGTAACGTAGGAAGATAAGGAATAAAAGATAAGATAGAACATGAAGTGAAAGGCATCAGCTAAAGAATGAGAAACTGATTTTATTATGCTGGTTTTAATATAGCATATTAAACTCTACTTCAGTGGAACTACTCCTGATATGCACAAATGCAAGACAAAAAATCACGACCTACTAGCAAATATATTTACTAATTAAGCATGGTAAGATGAAGGGGGTGGCAATGTGAATTGACTTGTGTGTGTAGAGGAGCATACAGAAAGGCTGTACAGAAACTGATGGTGCTGTTCTCTCCAGAGAGGACAAGTCAACTTTTTAGAGCTCCATAATAACAAATATCCAAGAACACTTGGACAGATTTCAGAGTTTCCACTTGATATTTCTACAGTCTTCTCACAAATGTTTCAGAGGCCTGTGAGCCAACATCCTTTGATCTCCTACACTCATGCTCTGCAAAAATATGCAATGATCACTTTAATTATCTGTGCCTGCAGGAGCAAAACCAGGAAAAATATGACTATTATTCCCCATTACAAATGTAGGACAAAACTAAAGAGAGATTAAGTCACACAGGAAGCATGGGGTCAGCATGGGGAGCTGACAACTGAAAGCACCCCACCTCAGGTACATACAGGTCAATAGCACCTCTCCCACAACACTGCTGTTCTTCACAACCCATATATCTACTGAATAAAAGCAGCAAATCATCCCAGACTCAGAAGTTTTAAAAATCAAACATCCTCAATGAACAGCCTCTGAAATGTCTGATTTCACTGACAACGGGCCCACTGCAAGGCTTTTATATTCAAAAGTAGTCAGATTATCTGTTAATTCCTGGTACTTCAGTTAAATGTTCAGGACTCTGATGTCTAAAGGAGAAAAGAGAGTCGGGGGGTGGGTAGATTCTTTGTTTTCTTTCAAAAATAATGAATTTAATGAGAAACAACTACTCTATATCAGGTTCCTACTAAAACAGAAAATCTGGGTAAGCTACAAGAATATGTACCCTCAAAGCATCTTGTCCTGCCAAAACACTTGCCACTCAAAATGTAGTCTAACCTAGTGTTCATTTAACTTCTCATGTACAGGTACTGGACTCTTTGTAGCTATGGTAATGCTGCCAAAAAGGTGTTAGTATTTATTGCTACTGAGTTTAAATGCAAAATAAGGTTTTCTGCTTATTTTCTCTCACAACAACATCGATGGAAAAATCTCACAGTTGTGTCACAGATGTTTCATATATCTATTCTCACTTAAGTGCATTTGAGAGACTGCCATTTCAGGGAACTAGTCCCAGGTCCTTGCACAGAAACACCACCCCTTTATTTAAGTTACAGGATACCAATGCGACTTCATCGCCAATCAGTCGCTGTTGAAACCTGAATCTTCCTAGATATCCTACTCTAACTTGACTTTTTTAAAGAAATCTTTTTTGGGGGGAGATGCAAAATCTTAGTAACTAACTGTCGTGGTTTAACCTCAGCTGGCAACTGAGCACCACACAGCCGCTCGCTCACTCCCCCCCGCCCCTGGTGAGATGGGGGAGAGAACCGGAAGAGTAAAAGTGAGAAAACTCGTGGGTTGAGATAAAGACAGTTTAATAGGTAAAGTAAAAGCTGCGCACGCAAGCAAAGCAAACCAAGGAATTCATTCACTACTTCCCATGGGCAGGCAGGTGTTCAGCCATCCCCAGGAAAGCAGGGCTCCATCACGCATAATGGTTACTTGGGAAGACAAATGCCATCACTCCAAACGTCCCCCCCTTCCTTCTTCTTCCCCCAGCTTTATATGCTGAGCATGACGTCACATGGTATAGAATATCCCTTTGGCCAGTTTGGGTCAGCTGTCCTGGCTGTGCCCCCTCCCAGCTTCTTGTGCACCTCCAGCCTTCTCAGCCGGTAGAGCATGGGAAGCTGAGAAGTCCTTGACTAGTGTAAGCATTACCTAGCAACAACTAAAACATCGGTGTGTTATCAACATTGTTCTCACCCTAAATCCAAAACATAGCACTGTACCAGCTACTAGGAAGGAAATTAACTCTATCCCTGCTGAAACCAGGACACTAACTTACTTGCAAAAGTAAATAATCTAGCTTTAACATGGGAGCAGCTACCTATTATAATACAGGTATCAGGAAGAAAACATTTCCCTACAAGTTTTCACATCTTTGTGGCAATGCAGCTTGAGCCCCCACATCCCCAGTTTTCCTGATGTCTACAGCACAACATTGGTGCTCTCCCCTAGTTTTTCAAATTAACAATATAACAGCTACTCAGAATGAAGTTCTGGGAATTCAGAGTATTTATTTCATTTCCCTCTTTTAGAATATATCTTGTTCTGACAATGTACTACATGAAGTGTGAGAACTTCTATTTCCCTCATGAGGGCTCACGAGTGGTTAAGAAACCAACCTTTTCTCCTGTTATTTCTGCCTCTGTCTGGCACTGAGAACACTGACAGACAGTCAGTTAAGCACATCAGAACAGTAAGTGTAAATATTTAGAAATAATCCCCTTTGATTACTTTTTTTTGCTTTCCTGCACTGATGTTCTTTCCCATCTTTTATGCTATGCACTGTATTACTCATCGAACAATTATTTTGGAAGTGTATCTTCCATCAGAGTCATGAAGAATTAATGATGTTATAACTTTTATTCTTACATACCCTTACAAACTGTCTTAATTCCTTAACTGCATTTTTTCTAATGTTCTCTTACAAAAATACCTTAGTTGAACCTTCTGAATGCACAGTTTTAAGAAAAATCAAGATGAAGTTTAATAAAATCTTGTGTATATAAAATATATTGTGTATTTATTCCCCTCTTCTCTAGAAGTTGTAATTTAAATAATGTGAGAACACTTTCTGTTCCAATCTTCAGTGATGTCAGGAGGCACAGAAGTCTGACAAAAATCTAAAAAAAAGTTCTGCTAATCTTAACAGCAACCACAGAATCTGATTGCAAAAAATGCTGATTATTGTACTCTTGAAGAAATTAATATGGTATGAATGCACTCAATAATGACTATATTAGATGCTTTATACCCCAGTAATAAATTGCTTCATTAGAATGCATCACTTTTCTAGGATCATATTTTAAAAACTAATGGCAATATTATACGTAGTTTAGAAAGAATCATATTTGCTGGGGATAGATATCCAGAAATGTTATCTTCTTCCCCCCTTTTTACCATTATAAGCATGTGCAGTGCTAGTTTCTTCAGTAAACAGAAGTTTAAATTAATGCAGCATGTCATATTGTCATCTTGGTAATCTTCAAAATGTAGAGATGGGTTTGAGAAGAAGTAAACAAAATGTTTTCATTGGAACAGTGAAGCATCCACAGGAGAAGGCTCCAGGGATCCCCAAGATTTTGTCTTACAGCATTACATTGACAGGTACATGTTTAAAAATCTATTTCCCCCAAAATCAGCTGCACTGTCTAGACAGGTTGTGTTTGTACATGCACATGTGTTGTTTCCAGTGAAAACTAAGTATATCATGACTTTGGAAACAAGAAACAGAAGGGACTTAAGCACTGTGATTTTCTGATAGTTTTTCATGCAAGTTTTTCAATGTAATGTAAGGACTTTTTCCTTAAGTAGTATGCCTTGTACTTCAGCTCATTCTTAGTGAAAGTTCATGGCATGGGACAACTTGGGTTTATTATCTGCAGCTGTGAATACATACAATGGGAAGAAAGCAGTTTTGTTACCATGTTTGCAGTGATCCATGAAATGCTTTAATAAAAATGATCCAATTATTAGAACATTCTATATATAAGGGTATAGTCCTTATGAAAGTATGATTTGTTAAAAGATACGTTTTACAACAGTATTATTTTAGTAATCTTTATAGTACAGGAAAAAA
>NW_008794407.1:5029816-5039695 GCF_000699145.1 Aptenodytes forsteri | reverse complement strand
GAAAACATTTCCCTACAAGTTTTCACATCTTTGTGGCAATGCAGCTTGAGCCCCCACATCCCCAGTTTTCCTGATGTCTACAGCACAACATTGGTGCTCTCCCCTAGTTTTTCAAATTAACAATATAACAGCTACTCAGAATGAAGTTCTGGGAATTCAGAGTATTTATTTCATTTCCCTCTTTTAGAATATATCTTGTTCTGACAATGTACTACATGAAGTGTGAGAACTTCTATTTCCCTCATGAGGGCTCACGAGTGGTTAAGAAACCAACCTTTTCTCCTGTTATTTCTGCCTCTGTCTGGCACTGAGAACACTGACAGACAGTCAGTTAAGCACATCAGAACAGTAAGTGTAAATATTTAGAAATAATCCCCTTTGATTACTTTTTTTTGCTTTCCTGCACTGATGTTCTTTCCCATCTTTTATGCTATGCACTGTATTACTCATCGAACAATTATTTTGGAAGTGTATCTTCCATCAGAGTCATGAAGAATTAATGATGTTATAACTTTTATTCTTACATACCCTTACAAACTGTCTTAATTCCTTAACTGCATTTTTTCTAATGTTCTCTTACAAAAATACCTTAGTTGAACCTTCTGAATGCACAGTTTTAAGAAAAATCAAGATGAAGTTTAATAAAATCTTGTGTATATAAAATCTATTGTGTATTTATTCCCCTCTTCTCTAGAAGTTGTAATTTAAATAATGTGAGCACACTTTCTGTTCCAATCTTCAGTGATGTCAGGAGGCACAGAAGTCTGACAAAAATCTAAAAAAGTTCTGCTAATCTTAACAGCAACCACAGAATCTGATTGAAAAAAATGCTGATTATTGTTCTTGAAGAATGACAAAAATCTAAAAAAAAGTTCTGCTAATCTTAACAGCAACCACAGAATCTGATTGAAAAAAATGCTGATTATTGTACTCTTGAAGAAATTAATATGGTATGAATGCACTCAATAATGACTATATTAGATGCTTTATACCCCAGTAATAAATTCCTTCATTAGAATGCATCACTTTTCTAGGATCATATTTTAAAAACTAATGGCAATATTATATTTAGTTTAGAAAGAATCATATTTGCTGGGGATAGATATACAGAAATGTTATCTTCTTCCCCCCTTTTTACCATTATAAGCATGTGCAGTGCTAGTTTCTTCAGTAAACAGAAGTTTAAATTAATGCAGCATGTCATATTGTCATCTTGGTAATCTTCAAAATGTAGAGATGGGTTTGAGAAGAAGTAAACAAAATGTTTTCATTGGAACAGTGAAGCATCCACAGGAGAAGGCTCCAGGGATCCCCAAGATTTTGTCTTACAGCATTACATTGACAGGTACATGTTTAAAAATCTATTTCCCCCAAAATCAGCTGCACTGTCTAGACAGGTTGTGTTTGTACATGCACATGTGTTGTTTCCAGTGAAAACTAAGTATATCATGACTTTGGAAAGAAGAAACAGAAGGGACTTAAGCACTGTGATTTTCTGATAGTTTTTCATGCAAGTTTTTCAATGTAATGTAAGGACTTTTTCCTTAAGTAGTATGCCTTGTACTTCAGCTCATTCTTAGTGAAAGTTCATGGCATGGGACAACTTGGGTTTATTATCTGCAGCTGTGAATACATACAATGGGAAGAAAGCAGTTTTGTTACCATGTTTGCAGTGATCCATGAAATGCTTTAATAAAAATGATCCAATTATTAGAACATTCTATATATAAGGGTATAGTCCTTATGAAAGTATGATTTGTTAAAAGATACGTTTTACAACAGTATTGTTTTAGTAATCTTTATAGTACAGGAAAAAAACCCCACCAAACACAGGCTGTTGGAAGGATCACTAGCCAGGATCAGGACTAAACCAGCCTCACTGCACTGGGATTCAAGAGACTTCATTTAGTTCAGATTTATCTGCTTTTCCTGAGTGAGTATGGGCAAATCATTTTATCAGCTGTGCTTCTCAGGTGATGCATACAGATTCAGTTAATAACTGTGATAGATAGTGGAAAGATGAACAAATTGTTTGGTATACCTAATTTGAGCAAGATGATTAAAAAATGCATATAAAGATAAAACAAAACCTTTAGTCTTTAGCCAACAAGAAAAAATATCCAGTATCTCAGGATGTTTTACAGTAGAAATAGAAAAGAAATATGTGAAGAGATCCTGGGGACTGTCACTCTATAAAAAAATTAAAGTGCATGTATCTAAACAATCAAAGCCTGGAGTAAAGTTCAAAAAGTGAGTCAGGCATAAGGAAACTCCAACCTCATTTTTCAACAGAGGCAATTAAAATAAGAGGTCCTACTCCAAGTTCCTAGAAAACTACTGAAAAACATCCCTCACTGACTGACATTATTGACATGACTAGTGCTCCAAGCTAGATGACTGCTGCAAACATCTTTCTGCAAATATTTTGGTAAACTTTAAAACTATTTTACAGTTTGGTTATATTTGTTTTTCTTTTGTTCTTTTTCCATTAGTGTTCCAGAAAAGGCACTCTAATTTTCAAAATGTAAGAGGAAGACAAAAGTGTTATAAACACATGTATTAATATTAGTTCCTTAATCATACCACAGCAGAATCTACATGTTATTCTCCCTAGAGGAGAGATAAGCTCCCCACGTTATTCAAAGCAAATAATTAATCATTACATAAGATGAAGAAAATACATGAATGTAAAGATTTACACTAAGCAAATATGGCCATCGTAAAAAGTTTTACAGAGTAGGAAAAAGATTAAGTGGTTTGGCACTGCATTGCCACTGTCAAACAATGGCATACGTATGGACACATATAAAGATCATTTCCTAGGATTATCCACAGAAATTTTCTTGCTTAAAACAATGTGTCTGTAAACAAATCAAGGATATGACAGAATTTCTTTTCTGTATGTCTTGGAGAGAGAGAATTAATTAATTTCTGTTCCCACGTCACTTCAGACTCTGCTTATTGCCCTCAGCCACCAGCCAATGGCACACAGAAAAGGAGAGCAGCACCATGAAAATGGCAAAGAGCTCATCTGCAGCTAAATATAGATAATTGTTAGTGTCGCAAGTCAAGGTTCTTGTATGGCAGTGGGCAGCTGTGCCCACAACCTGTAACCATGATGTCTTGTCAATGAAGTAGGTACAGCGGTAAGGCTGGGCTGCCTGACCATTTGTAGTGATCCTGACCGGAGACCATTGCACATGGAGGAGCTAGTGATCCATGTAACAGTAAAGCTGAGCATGCCCAGGTCTGTGCTGTGCTGTGCTGCACAATCCTTTGGCTGCAGGACAAACTCAGCCAGCTCGTTGTAATAGAGGAGCCTGCAGGCAGCTCCCACTTGGTACCTGCGATTACACCACCTGCCTGGCCTTGCCTTTACCTAACTGTGCATCGAGAAGTTCTCCTGAGAGCATGACTGTAGAAATTATTAATAGAGCTGTTTCCTTGTGAGAAAATCCTATAATCCCTTGAATGACTGAAAGAGGAGAATCTCTGCTGTGGAGGGCATCTGCATGGTGTTCTGCATGTGGGTCAGAGTCCTGTTCAACGCTACGCTGCTCAGGGCTCCCAGCATCTAGAGCAACTTAAGATTACCTATGCTATTCTCCTTTTACAGTGTTAGCTCCAAAGAATAGCATTGTGAATGACACCTTACAGAGTCTGAGTGCCTTTCTTACTGGGATCAGAACAAACCAGCACCTCCCAGTGCAAAACACCATTGAAACTGGAAGAGGCAAGAAATGGGGGAACGATCAAATAATCTCTTACAGGAATAGGAGTTTGGGGATTTCTAAAACTCTGTGAATTTGAGCCATGCTGAACGAGTATTTTCTCCAAATAAGAACTACAAAGCAACCACAGAGCGTCAAAATTCCAGGCATTTGAAACAACAAAAGAAAACCAGATTTCTAAACGTGAAGCAGAGGAAGGGGCAAAAGTGCTCACTGTTCACCCTTTCTCTAAAAGTCTGGTGATCAAGGCAGTACCAGGCTTTGATACTCTGCTTTCACCTGGATCAGAGAAACTGTGCACCAAAGAAACTGGATGCTTCTATGCATTGCTTCTCTTTGATTTATACCATGTTGTTGTCTGCAGTGGCTGGACAGCAACTTGATAAATCCAGGACATCTGTTCAGTAATGGGTCCTTTGATTCCTAGACATAAAGAAAGTATTTTCTTATTGTTTGGGATCTGTAGAATGTTTCTTTCTTTGTCATTACAAATGCTAAGGTGTCTACAAATGAACAAAGCAAGATGTACTGGGGGTTAAGTTGCAACAAAAAATTACTCGCAATCTTTGTACTTCCAGGTGGATTTTAAATTATGTCACACAATGTAATCATTCAAAATGTTTTATCAAACTTTTAGGGTCAGATTATCTGGCATCAACACAGGTATAAATATAAATAACTAGTACAGAGAACTTGCATGGGATTTACACAGACCAGAATTTTTAACAGGCTAGAATTTGGTCCCTAGAGAAAAAACACTTCAGTCAAGACTGTTAATGAAATAAGACAGCATATGAGTCAAAAGGTGAAAATCAGGAAATCACAGCAGAGTCTGCATGACATCTAAGCTTTGAGGAAGGTTACAGGGAGCTATGTGGCACGATGAGTCAAATCACTGTATGGACTTCTTATTGCAGAGATCTAGATTTCCTCACAAGCAGAAGACATCTTGGTTTAAGCATGTTGATATCTGCACACACACATACAAACACACATGTGCATCCACACACAGAGAGAAGGGAAAAAAGCAAGTTTGGAAAGTTAAGATAAAACTTTAAGAACTTTAAATTTAAGAAGTTAAATCAGAAATTAAATCAGCAAAATAAATATTTTTTGGGGAGAAATTTTTGGGAGCCCCCAGCCATTATTCAAAGTGTTTATCTACTTATACTAAGTAATATTGAGTAATTCATAGCCTTTAGGATTAGTGGAGAACAGTCTCACATGGGAAAAAAAATCTCTTATACTTCCTGTTCAAAAGCACAATTTCTGAAAACTACCAGATATTGAATAGAAACAGGATATCAGAGTCAATGATTTCCCCCCCACCCCCCATTGGTCACTTCTTCCAAAATACTATCAGCTTGTGGGACCTGCCTCTCCCAGTCTGTCACATCCTTGTCCGTCCAGTGCACTGCCCTTCTACCTCCACAAAAATGGTGAACTTTACATTCCTGAGCACTGAAGAGGAACCAAACATTATGCTCAGGGAAAATTTTTGTGAAAATGGGAAATTTTTGTGGAATGTTCGTAATTGAGTTTGAATCCTAAGGTAAATTCTTACAGTATGGATGTTCAGAGTCCTAGGAGAAAATTCCTATCAGCCTGTCTAATGCTGATCACTCCTACAGCTAAATTTACATGGAGTCTTTGATTATTTTATAGGTGTTTTTAGAATTCTGTGCACAGATTGTAGCTAACTCAATTTCTCAGTATTTTTCTCTATTATCTTTCATCAAATGAAAACCTAGAGAGTTAGTTTATGCTAAACCTTATCGAAAAAAAATATTATTGTAAATTTTTTCAGTCATACAAGTCAACATTGAAATCTCACATAAATTTCTATTCAGTGTGTCGAAAGATCAAACTTCCACAGGAGTAGAAGCCATTCATATTACATAAGTGTCTCAAAGTTTTGCTAGCACTAGGCAAGCTAGGAGTTGTTTCTCCCAAAAAGTGGAGATTTGAGAAGACATTAACCATTACAGATGCTTTTTCAAGTAGTGTTAGCCAGAAGGAAAACTGAAAACCTTTAAAAGAGGTTTTAAAAGAGAATAAATATTCATTTGGAAATATCAAAACGATTTAAAATAAAATTTTTAACACTTCATTTCAAAGATTTTTTTTCCATTTCATTTTTTATTCTTTTGCTAATAGGTTTTGCATAATTAATATGGCAACTTGAAAAAAAATTTCAAGTTGACTGAAAAATGAGCAGTTCTTTTTTTCCATTTTGTCAAAAATAATACTAAAAATAGTTTGGTTCCATTCAAACTGAGTTCTTCCTAGTTTTGAAACTCACCCACCAAATTGAAAGAAAACTATTATTCTTTCAGCTTTACTTTGAATACCAGGAATAAGCTCAATATTTTTTAAGTGGTTCAGCATTAAAAGCAGCAAAATCGTGCTGTGAGTTACATTTTTTAAGGTGTAAGTACTGAAGAGGTATTGATGAATATTTATGGCTAATAAAGGAGTAATGATATCGCAGTACCTACATTAGTTCAAATGCTGTCATTATAGTTAACAACAGGAGGTTTATACAAGTAAAGGCTGAGTAAAAACTACAGGAAGGAGACTAGAGGAAATGCAATTCCTTTTAGTGAACTTCAGAAGGATTCTACAGTGTACCTACCATTAGAAACACTCACATTTTGATAACTTAATTTGTGTTTCAATGTCATGCACATATTTCACATGTTGAGATACAGAACAACTTTAATTTCTATAACTTCAGTACGCTTTGAAGAGGCAACTATGAAATACTAAACTATTTACAAGGCAAAACGGGCTGCAAAAACAAGACTCAGTAGCAGGCATATGGCTTATTATATCAAAATTTTATATCAAATTAGACTTCATGTTTAGAAAATCTGGTATAATATCATAAAGTTGGGAAGGGTGGGCAGGTAATGGTGACTGTCAACATTTCCAGCAGAACAAAAAGATCTTCTTTACAAACTTGAGTCGCCATCAATCTATCATATTCTTGACAAAAATGCTAGAGCTATTTACTGCTATCTTAATCATATATGCAATTTTGTAATTACTAATACAGGTCCAATTACCTTCTTTATTCCAGGGTCATGTAAGCAATACAATCTCAATTTAAAATCCCTGATAAAGGGGCTGAGAAGACAGAAATGAGAGGGAAGAAATAAGACTGCCTTCTGGTACAACTGTGTGGTACCAGTAATAAAAATAATGACGTTATTATTACTGTTATTCATTAGGATACATATTTGCTTTTATTTCAGAAGATATGGCTTTATCCAGAAGAAAAAATGAGGTATAAATTATCCTGATTTATACTGGAAAAACAGACAGCATTTTTGCATTAATTTTTATTTATTTTATTTTTTTTTTTTTAGAAATGAGCTGTAAGAAATGTAAAAACCCAATTAGAAAGTTAGCATAATTGGAAAGTGAAGCCTCCTTCAGATTCACAACATTAATCTTCGAATATCCATCAGAGACTTATTCACAGTTTAATTCACAGACGGTGAAGTTAACATATACAGCGTGCAGTGTAAAGTCACAGGCTAACAATCAATACAGCTACATAGTCAAATGAAATACCAGTTATTTTGTAGCTTCTATATGCATGAGCAGCTCTCTGACAAATTCTCCAAACTACAGCTATTCTTTTACTTATTACCAACCCCTGGTGCTTCTTAGTATTGCCCTTCTTCTTCTCTCTTCTGTGAAGCTCTTCACATGTGTAACGATGTCTTGTGAAAATTGTACAGAAGTAACTCTACATCAGCCCAGTGTAGCACGCAGGAAAAAAAAATGATCTTGTAATCACTGAAGCTGCACAAGCAAAAGTTCATGGAGCTCCCTGGAAGCGTAATGGTCCACATTTATGATTTTTGGTTTATGACTGAGGCTCAAGAAAGAATTCACATTTTCAATTATGTGTATAATCTTGATGGAAGAGTCTCATAATTGAAATGTCAATAAGAGAGAAGTAATTATACGGAAAAAAGAGGAAGAAAAGGAAAAGGTGGATGGGTGGTGCAATATGTCAAAATATCTGAAAAAAAAGTCAGCAAGATGTAACTTGATAAAAAGTGTTGAGCATTAGTTCTCTGGTAATGAAGAGAGAGGATAACTATTATGAAACATGATACCAACCTCCAAAATGGGTAGAAAGATGCAAAAACGTTTAGATTTTACAGTGATTTAAATCAATTTCCACAACTTCACTTTACTTGTATTTTTAAAAACGCAACCCCTTCCTGCTTTTTGATGCTGTTAATTCATTTATAAGAACATATTTTCTGAATTTATTTTCAATACTTAATATCACTAATTCACTAATCCTAATCTCCCCATTCTCAGTATACAACCTGATAACAGACAGAAGCTGCCACAGAGATCGTAGTGAAACAATTTCTTTTCTACCAGCACCAACACAGAGCTTGAGTAAATAGGTATCTACTTGCTCTGTGATACTGCTCTTCACTGTCAGGCAAAACCAACCCTCTAATAAATACTGTGAAATGAACCTAATTTCTGATAGTTTATAAAGCTGCATATTACAAAGTCAAAAGAAAGGTTTCTTTTCACCAAGATAGTTAAAAATATTCTAAGTGTAGAAGGTGCATGTAGTCATAGCTCCTAAATTTGATTTTAGATACTAAAAATAAAAAAAAAAAATCCTTTTGGAAGCCAAAGTTAGACCCAATTTTAATGGACACTATAATTAGTGTATAGCAATTAAGAGGAATATAAATATTAGACACGAATTCCCATATGGAGGAGGGCTTGTTAAACACAAGCTTATTCTACACTTGACCTTACTCTGGTTTACTTAAGGAAACCAAGTCCAGAAGTCGGTTTTGCCATCCCTACATAAAATATTCAAACCCACAAATTAATTTTAACTTTGAAAGAGTCTGTTCTATTTCAGAGAAGCACACCAAAAGTGTCATTTAAACAGTAAGGAAGCTCTTATGAAGTCAGGTTTTCTATGGCAGGTGTTTTATGGATTTTCTGGCTGAATTTTTTAGACTGAGGACACAAAGCTGATTAGCTCACTTTTTTGTTTTGCTTCCCCAAATTACTAAGCACCTACAACTGAGCACTGTAAAGGCAAAGGAAACTGTTTGCACAAAGTTGTTTTAAAAATATATGTTCAAAAAAAGTTTTACATGCTCCTATGGCATTCCTGACCATTCTCAAGTTTTTTTTATTAAGCATTTAATGTATGCTGAAGAGCAGCTCTTGAGGCAGAAAGGTATCTTCTACAATCCCTTAATATATTTTTCTTAAACTCATTATACAGTTTTTCAGAGTTACAATGAAGAAGGAAGAAAGAAATAGTATTTCTTTAAGTATAAACATAAAGCAGAAGGGTGCATATGCCATTCGATTTATCTCTGTCCTGCTTCCTACTTGATGTAGGCAAAAACCACCTCTTCAAAGATGAAAGTTGGCTTGATATTATCCACTAAACTGCATTTATGTTTTTTGCTCCGTTGAGTGAAAGATATGATAGTTCTTTGAATATTGATTTCAGACTTCATTTCTCCTGGACATAACAGTAGAATTAAATCTATTCCATTTTCAAAGTTTAGTTTGATGTTTAACACTTTTAAAGATATAAAAATGGGAAATGTTAGGGGTTGTTTGGATGATTTCTAAATAATCTTTTTAACAGATCTCACGTTAACAATGTCTCTCATATAAACCAAAGGAAAATCCTTTCAATCAGCAATTATTTTGAAAACAGTTGATTGCATCTCTGAAGCTCACTTCTTTTGAAACTTCATTACTGCTAATAAAAAGAGCTTTTGACATTTTGAAAATGTTTAAGTTTGGTAAAGAGCTTATGAAGTGGTTGGCAATGACATGACTTCAGAATGTAAACACTCTAAATATAAAAAGTGTCAGATTTCAGCTGATATCATATTTTAGAATCCATAGTCACTAGAAAGTGTTTGGTTAATTACATGTTTTCATCTCTAAAAACTGCAATTAAAGAAAGGTCTGAACACTAATGGTCTGATGGGCGTTGATATTTGTCCTGGTTTCGGCAGGGATAGAGTTAATTTCTTTCCTAGTAGCTGGTACAGTGCTGTGTTTTGGATTTAGGGTGAGAACAAAGTTGATAACGCACCGATGTTTTAGTTGTTGCTAGGTA
>NW_008794407.1:5018859-5029376 GCF_000699145.1 Aptenodytes forsteri | reverse complement strand
TGGGGGGAGTGAGCGAGCGGCTGCGTGGTGCTCAGTTGCCGACTGAGGTTAAACCACGACAATATTTCCACTGACAGACTTGCATGAGTTCACTGAAGTTCCAGAAAGATTTCACACCCATGCAACTGAATGCAGAATCAAACTGGTAAGTTTCTCTATTACAGTGCATTTAAATGCAAATTTCTCAATTTCTTCTTGAATAAAATCACATTTAAATGGACTACAGTACTCCAGTGTTACTGTCTAAAATATTAACTATATTGGAAAAAGCTGTATTTGACATTCATTAAAATGTATTACACTGTCATTTGAATGGACATTTTAAGTATTAATTGCATAAAATAAAAGGTAATGAAACAGTGCATAGATGCCAAAGATATGTAATGTCATTCTTCTGACCATCTCTGTCCCCAGTGAGAAGAGCTAAAAATAAATTTTTATTGGTATTAGCCATTAAAAATGTGCTCTTTCCTCTATGGAAGAATGAAAGCTTTAGCACTTAATAAAGCAGAGCTAGATTCCACCTAGCCCATACATTCCCATACAATACGCTGAAGTTGACTGAAAATTGCCATTCCCTGGGACTCAGCCATTACTGAGATTTCTGTGGTCAAAGAAACAGAGGGAAAGCTACTGAATTTCTCTCACGTCAGTCAATCAATGAACAGATTTAAGGAACTATGGTTAAAAATTGGCATTGTAGTTGTCTTAATGCCTAAGGAGCAGAATAATAATACCTAACAAATCAAAAGATCAGTTTTTCTCTTGACTAATAAGAAGTAGCACTGTATAACGAAAACACCAAATAGAAGTACTATCCCATTCATATAAAGGAAGAACACAATAACATGAGAAAAACCTATGGATATAAGTCTGACAAAGAGAAGTACAGATAATTTACCTGGCAGAAGTAGAAACCCTAAAATTAACTGTATTATGCCCAAGAATTTTTTTCTTTTTTTAATTAAGAATATCCCTTAATAAGAGCACTAGCATCTTATACCATGTAAACAGACATCCTGGAAAATGCTATTGGGATAAAAAAAATTGAGGTTATTACAATTTATTGGACCAGAAAGCATAATCTGCCTTCTTTTCTTCTGCCCTCCCCACAATAGGTTGTGCAAATAACAAAAAACACTTTTTTTTTTTTTTTAATCACTTCTTTTTCCCTTATTGGACCATAATTATTCTTTGTTAGGTTTTGCATCTGAAACATAACTTTGAAAATTTGCCACAAGAGCGTTATTTCACAGAGCCAAAATCTTAATCCCAGAATCAGCAAATCTGTCAGAAAATTTCTGCTAAGGAATCTGATCTGGCAACTGAGCCCTGCCAGTATGTAAAAGGACTGAGTACTCCATGTGAATCACAGCATTCCTGTGAATCACTATAATTAGCCAAAACAACAAATTGACCTTCAGGTAAAGTTATATCCTGTCATTTTACAGAGAGTGACGCAATGACAGTAAATAATACTAAGGAGAACGCCAAGTCTTGCCAGATTTATTCAATTCTACACATCATCGAGGAAAGTAGGAATTACAAACAAAAAGTTTAACGGGAGCTTCCCATTTGAACTAGAACGGTAACAACACAGTCCACTTTCCCCTGTTCTTGCCTGACATAATTTCTAACCCTCCCTAATAAAGCTCTGGAGCATAGAAAAGTCACAATATGTATGAGATTGTTCTGTCAGTATAGATGGCTGAGTTTAAAATAAAAAAAAAACCTACTTGGTGCTGCATCATTTTATTAGAAAATGTCATTTTAAAACAATGGACAGAAAGTTCCTATTTGGTTCCACTGTTCAGTTTTGACATTTAGAAGTTAATATTTTCTGTCTTTGAATGATTCAATTTTTAAATTTATATTGTGTTATAATATAATGCAATCATAAAGAAATTAACGCCAATGTTGAAAGCACACAGAACATTTTTAAAAGGAGAATATTCTTTTGTGATGAACTTAAAACGTTCTATTTTCACGCACATCTGGAACTAAGAGAAATTTTGAAATCTGTGTGAAAAAGACTCTTCGTCCTCTGCAAAGTGCTTGTTATCACACAGCCAATAGAACACAGTGTAATTTTCAGTCTTGCAGATGTAGACATTTGACTGTTTTTCTCTTTGCTTTAAATATTTCCTGCCCGCTCCTGTGAATCACCAATGGGAGTTATTTGTATAACCACTATCAGAGACTTTGCAAATGTTTCCTCACATGCATAAGTGGGAAATAACAGCAGGAAAAGATGGAAAATTACAACAAATTAAGTTGCAGTGGCATTAACACTATCTTTGCATTTTAAGTTGTTCCTTGGTCAACCATGTTCTCCAGAAACTTACCTCACCTCAGCAACACAGCTCATGTTAACAAACTAAAGAAATAGCTTCAATGAAAGCTCTGGCAAGCGGCTACAGCGTAGGAAAGTAGCAGCAGGTAGTTTTCCTTTAAAGGTTAAGTAAACCCAGCTCCCCAAAATTCCTCCCGGGATACAGCACCTACTATTGCCTCCCACCAAGGCAAAGTTCACTCCCTAGCTAGTCAGTCGGGATAAATAACATCTACTCCTCCAAGTAATAGAAGAAGATATGTGCATCCTGCTTAGCAGCTCTAATTGAGTAGAGTATTAACTTTCACTACATGTGATGATGCCTTTATTCCCCTTAGGCCTGTAGGGCTCTGATACACATCTCCTTCTTTACGTAATTTATCACTGAAGTTGCTTTATATGAGAACAGACCCCTACTTCACTCAGGGCATCTACAGTCACTGCCTTTGCAGGTTCACTCGGTGTCTGCTGAATGCTGGTTTGGGAAGGCTGCCAGATTTTCTTTTCAAGTTGGCTTGTGAGGACTACTTTTGTTAAATCCTTTTCTGCAACACTAAAAATCCACTTATGGGTTGTGTCACTGTTGTCCACTACCTCCCCCTCTTCCCTCTAGTATTCCTCCACCAGTAAGAATAACTTCAACACAAACTGAACCAATTCAGGTTTGTCTGTCCCTTCTCATTATGATTTGATCTGACAAAACATATATGCACACATCTGAGCTGTCTGATGAGGTTCTCCACTATGACAATGAAAAAAAACCCCAGAACTCTTTGGACATGATTCATTTCATAATAAAGCAGACAAATAAAATAGGTCAGATGAATCTGGCACTAAATTTTTTCTATTTTCCTGTGGTTACTTAAAATTATTTTTAGATAACTACTGGAAACCTAAAGTTAGAAAAGAGGGATTCCACGCTTCTGTCTACGTTAGTTTTTCTTTTTATTATGATCTGTGTTCCATTAACTCTGACAGTGCATTAGACACACCCATATCACTCCAAAAGTTTACAGTGTAGTATGGCTTGTAATTAAATCAGTTATGCTGCTATGCATAAAGACATACATATTCCCACGTGAAACTACCATGCTCCTCTAAGTTGCTGGGTCTGAAAACCAGAAAGAATAAAGCATCTAATGTCCAATTTACTCAAGTGGGTGTTATGCAATCCTCCCACACAGGGCACTGTTCAGAAGATTTTTTTTCGTTTCCTCCTGAAAAGGTTTTAAATTGTAGGTTGTTTAAAAAAAAATAGTAGTTCAGATTAATATTTTTTAAAATCTGGCTTTGTGATCTACCTTTTTTTCTCTGTTATAGCCAGTGCTTGAAAAAGTAGTTTACTGATGCACACTTTAAAAATACAAGCACAATGTTCATGCTATCAATTTTTGGTTTTTTTCTGAAATATCTCTGTGAATGAGAATCAGGGTTCCCTGGGAAGCACTTGGAGGTTAGTAGCCTAACTGGTTGGTGATGGGGCTTTCGAGGCATGCTGATGTGACAGCCTGCCAGGTCTCACACATAACAAAGGGCTGGCTGTGTTACAGCAGGCCTTGGAGGGAGAGGAGAAGACAAAAGCGTACAATGCAGAGCCTGTCCACAGAGGAGGAGGATGTTGAAAGAATTAGTATAGCTCTGTGTGTGAGTGGGAGAGAATTTTAGAAAGCAGAAACCAAGCCCATGCCTGTTCAAAGTTGGGTGTAGATGCTGTTACAAGGGAAGAGCTAGAAATAATGTCTTGGAGTTACACTGAAATAGAAGAATCTGGTATGACTTGAATGAGAAGTGAAGCCCGCACAAGACTAGGGAGCTTAAAAGAGAATATTGTAATGCCAAGACAGTGGAGAAACAACAATAACAATGTTGCTTTTTTTAGCCCATATTTTAACACGTTTATTTTGTAGCTTTTATTGGGTTGGACCTTCAGGCTTCAGAGTGGATACCCCAATTCACACCGATCCCGATTTTACTTTCATTTATCACCCACTTCATTTTACCACTAGACTGCATAAGGGAGTTATAACCTAATAGACATAGGACCATGACATCTAAATTCACTTCAGCATTTAGCCACAGCATTTCTGCAGACCAATGCTTACCTCTCAGGAAAAAGTTTGTATTTCTATTTCCCAGGCAACTTTTCTAGAAGAAATAATACAGTAGATGAACTGCTCCCTAGGGTAACTGTTAGTCACAATGATCTTCTCTACATTCATATTCTTTGTGTTCATTAACATCATTAATTATACCTAGGAATGAAACCATCAACCACAATAAAAACCTAGTTAGTTCAGAAGCACGGCCTGCCTACTCAGCAACAGAAGCTTCTGTGTTATACCATGACATCTAAATTCACTTCAGCATTTAGCCACAGCATTTCTGCAGACCAAAATGCTTACCTCAGGAAAAAGTTTGTATTTCTATTTCCCAGGCAACTTTTCTAGAAGAAATAATACAGTAGATGAACTGCTCCCTAGGGTAACTGTTAGTCACAATGATCTTCTCTACATTCATATTCTTTGTGTTCATTAACATCATTAATTATACCTAGGAATGAAACCATCAACCACAATAAAAACCTAGTTAGTTCAGAAGCACGGCCTGCCTACTCAGCAACAGAAGCTTCTGTGTTATGCAGAGGACATTTCAGTATTTCATACTGCTTTTTTAGTGAATATAAAGTAAAATATCTTTTTATCATTCTGTTATGTACCACACAACGCATGTTGTAATCAATTGATCTGGGCTGATGGGATATGCAGTGCTAACTGGGACAGGAAAAAGAGTCAGTACTGATCATTAGTTTGGTTAGTTGATTATAGGTTCTGATTTTGGTGTATAATGGATCATGTCTTCAATGTGCTTTCAACCTATGAACGTTAGATAAGAAAAGCGAGAAATATTTTAAAAAATACCATGGTGGTGTTGGGTTGACGGTTGGACTCGATGATCTTAGAGGTCTTTTCCAACCTCAATGATTCTATGATTCTATGATTCTATGTATTGCTAGGAGTGTCTGGCTCTATAAAAATAAACAGAAGCCTGCACGTTACATTAGGAATGCATACTTCTTCTTTACTTTCTTTTAATTTTTAAAAGTTCTAAACTGTGATAATTCATTTAGGAGATGTTTCATTACTGTATATTTTATGACAGCACCTATAGGTTTTCAAAAATGCTAAGAATCACATATGAAAGTATAAGAAATAGCTCTGGAGGTTTAGTGTAACATTAAAGTGGGATTATTTGAATTCTATTCATAAGCAGTGTCAACAGAAAAAACTCAGCCCTTGTCAGTGGTGGAAAAAGGTTACCAGACTAGAGGGTACACTGCTTTTTAATTAAAGATCTTTTTTCTTAAGTTTGTTCTATCCCATTTGGATAGAGCACAGGAGTTCTGTCTGGTATATATTTCCATGGTGCTTGGTAAAGATGTCTATGTTACTTTGTAATAGTTGTGTTAACAAGAATTTTTTTTTTTTTGCAGAGGGTGCATTTAGCTCAGTATTATACATGACTGGTATGTGGCTAACTTTTGAATTTGACAGAAAAGCTGCCATATGGCTGGGCTATAGTCACTGCAAGATAATAAATGTTTGCATGCTTGCTCAGCTTGTTCCATTTATATCTGCAGGATAAAAGATGTCCCATTCATTATTACTGTGCTTAAGCACAAAGAAGTAAAGAGAAACTCTTTGTACTATACTCTTGTTAAATGTCCATTTAGGTTTTCCAGTTAGGAAACAACATACAACATAATAGTCCTTATTAATGCACTTCTTGAGTGTTGCACAAAAACATGGCAAGATTGCATGCATCTGAGGTATACTTTAAATCAGTACTAATGCATGTTTATTGTGTTTTGTAGTGTGATTTTGATTTAATTTCACTCTACAAATGATGTCTTGGGATTCCTGTCTCCAGGTACATTTTTTTTGGCACTTTTCTCCTCTGGAACTGTTATTACTTCTCCTTTTTTCCATTCATTTTTCTTCCCTCTTCCTACTCAGAATGGCTCTAGTGGCTCCTAGTACTCATTTGTCTCAACCTCTCTCTTCTCTAAATCTTTTAAACAGGTTTCTCTACATTTGTAACTAGCAAATATTTGGATCATTTGTGACTGAATTTAAAAAAAAAAAGAAAAGAGAAAGGCAATGTAATTATCATATCTAGTAGGTAGAGACAACTGACTTTAGACTTAAGGAGATATTCGGGAAAGAGAAAATCTTGCCTTCTCCAGTTTCCACTCCAGTCGTCCTCTGGATCTGTTCAAGCCGCTCAAACTCCAAGGATTTGGGAGGGATCCAGGAAGGGCAAGACATGAGGAAGGAAAGGATGGCAGAATAAACTGTAATCTCTATTACTTGTGTGATTTCTAACACTAACAGAGGTCCACACATCATATTAGAAAACTATTATTATACTAAGTACATGTCAAGAGAACCATCCTTAAGATCCTGATACATCATCTCAAAACCATGTGATTGAAAGGGATCAAAACTGAACCTGCAGAAGGTTTGAAGTTTCCAAACAGCAAATATTTAGATCTGAAAGAGACAAACTAGATGTTTCATGTTCACTGAATGTGGAAGAGGTTTCTAACTCCTTTAAAAGTTAAAATCAGGAAATCCAACTAAAATGCATGTAGTAAGGAAAAGGGGAAGGAAAGGATTTGAAGAATATCGAAGATGTATGAATCGCAACCTCAGAATAAACAGAGGGCTTATAGGAAATGAAGAAAGATACATTTTATATATTAATAAACATTGGATTAAAATGAGAATTGCACCTATCAAAATCAAGGTTGAACTCTTCAGAAGAAGTTTTTCTCTCTTTCTTTTTCACAAAGCCCTTTAACTATATAAACAAATATAAGACCTAGAGATAAATTAAGTTGTTTTGTGAGACTGACGCATGAGAGATGAGACATTTCTGCATCTGGCCCCAAAATGAATAATTTGTCTCATAATGACAGTATTCAACACTGGAGCAAAGGCAGAGTAACTAACAGAAACCTGGGCATGTAAGTTTTCTTATCCAAATTGGAATCAAAACTTGAAGTGCTTGGCCTGGGAAAATAAAAGGAAGATGAAGAAAATAAGTCTAGGAAAAGCCACTCTTCATCCAGAGCCCTGGCAAAACTGCCACATGAAATGACAAATCCTCCAGCAAATATTTTAAGCAAATCTGTTCAACTGGGAATGGTATCCTAGTAGCAAATACAGAAAAATAATATAGCAGCAAAAGAGAAAAGGAAATCTAGGTAACTAAAAACCTCAAAACATGCTAAGTTTCTTCTAAAAACTTGAAGTGAAGAATAATTAAATACATGGATAAGATTAGGAATAAATAAACTCAAAAAGATTTTACTAAAGACAGAATATGCCAAACCAATTTGATGTCTTTGCATTATTTCATTTTGATATGGTAATAGATTTAGTAGGCAGGAATAAAACTATGAATCTATTTTTTCTGGTCTTCAGCAAATCTTTGGGTATACTGCTAAACAGAACATTACTGGCTAAACCCAAAAAAGATTGGATTAGTTCACAAATAAGGCAATGACTACAAAATAATTACCACCTTAAGTATCATAAAAGAGACATCTGAATAATTTTCCTTCAATCTTCCCATATTTTCTAGACAGCTTTTTACTTTAGTAAGCTTCTAAAGATAATTTTCCATCAATGGAAAACCATTCATTGTTCCATTTGCAGAAATCATTTTTCTCAGCATAGAAACAATCACACAAGACAACATTTACTGTATCACTGCTTCAAACCCTCCTGGGGTTATGATTACAGGAAATGTTGTTTGTTTGTTGTTTGTTTTAAAAATATATATGCAGAAGGCAAATGTAACAAAGTAAAAAGCCAAAGGGTAACAATCCCTTGTGCACTTCCTATTTGAAAAATCATGTTACTTCTTTGTTCTTGCCAGTATTATTGCCTACAGTGAAGAAATTGCTAGGAAGAAAACCTACACGCATTGTACTGTGCAATTTCATTTTAGCCTGTTTTCTCTTGCTAAGCTGCTTTCTAAGAGATACCTCTAAAACAAGACAAACCTGTATTAGAGCATATTTGGCCACCTTTTGATCAGCTTGTTCATATAATAAAACTGCTTCAGTAACTTGCAAAATCCAAAAGCAGATATAGTTCCAGTTTCTGACCAGAACTTTGCACCTCATGATTTTCAAGTGAAACCTAGCTGAAAACAAACAAACAGAGCTTACAGGGTATTTATTTCGAAGTCAGTGCACAAAGGACGAGAGAATAAACCCCGACCAGAAACTATGGATGAGCTGTCCCATGTAATGTTATTTGACAGCAAGTATTTTTTTTCCTGGGGAAATCAAAATACCCTGTCTTTTTCTTTAAAAAAGGACCAAGTGAATATAAGCAATAAAGTTTGAATTAAGAGAGGTTAAACTCTACTAGCCTTGAAAAAGTGAACTTTAAGAGCTTCAGAACAAATCTTATACTCTTTGTAAGTAGGATATTTCAAGGTCTTATAAGAATAACATCTTTAATGGTGGTATCTCAGAGAATGTGTATAATTAGTAACATATGAAGAGGTTTTTCAAAATAAACAAACTGATTTTTCACTACATCAAGCATTTGCATAGTATTTATGTAAAAGATAAGAATATGCTCCTCTAATAGGGGTGCACCTTATGTATCACATAGATATACACACCTTATACATATATATACACATATCTATAATAATGAATTTCTGAATACTGGATTAACATTTTTCGTGTTCTACTTATTTTTTCTTTTGTTTTATAAAGACAAAGAAACTTAAACATAAAAAAGCTGAACTTTACATTTTATTACTAGTACAGTAAAACACATCATTGTCTAAAGCAATGTTTAATTGCAGAAATGTTCTGTGGTGATTACTTTAGAGGGGAAGATGAGTAGAGTATTAAATTTCTAAATGAAATGACAGTATAACAATGTTAGCTCATATATATACTACAGATATAGCAATAGAGGTAGTAGTAAGACAGTGCAGCTCTATACAAGTCGGTAGTGTAGCTCTATACATGTCAATAATGTCACGTTCACATGCATTGAGGCCAAATTCATCCCTGTATTTTTACCACAGCTATAATGAACTATAAAGTAAACACTGCACTGTATAATTATGATGCACCAAAAGTCCTTGCGTATCATTTGACCAATGGTAATAAACAAAGTGAAGTATTTCAAAAGTACAGACTACTCTCGTTACTTGGTTTACAAGTTATATGCAAAAAGTAACCCTAAGGCTACATAGTTAAGAGCTAGGAAATTCCACAGGTTTTCTCTGCAACCTTGATTCAGCCCTTTTATAGGGTCTCTAATTACGTGACCACTGTGACAGATGCACCCACTCTGAGTGGGTGAACAGTACTTTGGTTCAGGCATCACTGACAAGTGGGCCTGACTGAAATCAGCCCTGTTGTGCAAACTGTGAGAACTGTGCTAGGCTGCGTCTTCTCAAGAACTAAGGAATTTAGGCCGTGTCTTATCAGGAGCTAACAGTACCAGCCCAAACTGGGACTAGACAAAACTAAAACTGCTACAGCTGCAAACCTGCACATACACCAAAGTGGGGTGGTTTGACTACGAGTCAATCACTTTATGCTATAAAATTTATAGCCCCTCTAAGCCCATTGAGCTCTCCCATACGGCAGCAGCCTGCATGGCGATGTCCCCCTTGAGCAGGGATACCTCGCAAGGTTACTTCTCAAGGTTGAGAGACACCTTACCTGGCATCTGATATTAAAACAAGGTAAGCGACATTTTACGTTAGGCCTAAAAGTATATTGTATGCCAGCGACATTTATATATATCCAACTATACCTTAATTATTGAAAGTGTAGTAAGTAGTAGAGTATTTGACCACTGACGAAGTCATCGTCTAAATCATCATCTAATCACCGTCTAAATTATCATTTAAATCATTGTCAGATCATTGTCAGATAGGCCTAAAAGTATATTGTATGCCAGCGACATTTATATATATCCAACTATACCTTAATTATTGAAAGTGTAGTAAGTAGTAGAGTATTTGACCACTGACGAAGTCATCGTCTAAATCATCATCTAATCACCATCTAAATTATCGTTTAAATCATTGTCAGATCATTGTCAGATCATTGGCTTCCACTGGAAGCCCCCCGGGACAA
>NW_008794407.1:5010368-5014083 GCF_000699145.1 Aptenodytes forsteri | reverse complement strand
TGGGTTGACGGTTGGACTCGATGATCTTAGAGGTCTTTTCCAACCTCAATGATTTTATGATTCTATGATTCTATGATTGTTAAATCACTGTTTAACTAACATTCAATTATTGCTTAATCACCATTTGATTGCCTTTTGATTTTCATTCAGTCATTGATTAATTACCATTTCATCATCTTTTGATCATCAATAAAACCCTTTTAGTTGACCCCACAATTATGACTTCTTTTAATAATTCACCTGTGACAACCATATAGAAGTTTATACCCGGAATCCCTGCCTCAAGCTGGAACAGGAGGGAGAGTGGCCTGGAGAGTGGCCTGGGAACAACTGAGGGAAATGTAGAGAATGAGACTTCTGTCGGTAGGACCCCTCTGTTACATTTCTTAATGAAGTCAGCATGGTATAGCTAATAAAGGTTACAAAGAGAGAAAGACAGCAGGATGGACACTGATCTACTGTATCACATGTAAACCTGCTCCTTTGCGGCAATATCACTAAGTACAGTGGCACTACTTCTCTGCCATTAATAAGCTGATAGCCATGAAGTTATATATTATCTGTGCAACACTTCTGACAAAATATTTATCCTAATACTGTTTTATTCTGTCTAATAAATGGCCTAATGTTGATGGCTGAAAAAGGAAGAAGGCAACATGTTATAATCAATGACATTTATCAATGGAGGCAATGAAATCAGATTTATTACTAACAATAAACCCTGTACTTTAAAACAAATTAACAAACATTAGTTCCTTTTGAAGAACATTAATTTTTACAGCTATAAATATTTATCTTAAAATAAAATATAAAATGTATCTTAAAATTCCTGGTTAATATGAGCTCTCACTAATAACACTGGTAAAACTGGATAATACAGGGCCCATACCATGCACTTCTGACTGTAAATTATGAACATACAGACAATCCAAGTTAGTTGTTCAGCAAATGCCTAAATCCTCTGATTATCTGTTTAGAAAGCATCCATTCCCTTCCGCTGAGTAATTGTAACTATACAATACACTGTGCCCCCATAGGGTTGATAATTCTGTCTTTCTTAAGCTTCAATTCTCTGCCTATTATGAGTCATACCTGTAGGGCTAGATCCCAGGTATCCCTCCTCCCATGCACTGAACACGTGATATTAAATAGGGCAGAGTGAGCTCTCCTCTCCTCCCACCTTGAGGCTCCAAGAAACTCTGGATCTTAATTCAGAAGAATGAGGAAGAAGAGAGGAAGCGTCATGAGCAACTTTTCCCTTCTAGTGACTCTCTGTACGGTGTAGTCCTACCCAGCGTAATTCTGAACACTGCCCACTTGCCAGAACAAGGGTCCTTGGCAGCATTAAGTAAAGACTGAATGGGCAAGGGCTCAAATGAAGTCTCACCTGATGCCACTATGGGCCACAATCACAGTTTCTTGGAGCTGAACTCAAAAGACAGAGATGGAGATGCAGCAGGGAGAGCAACAGGAGCAGCCTCAAGCAGGTTTCAACCTTCCTCTGGGCTGAGTATTTTGTTGCCAAGGTTAACTCCAATTGTCAAGTGGTATTCTTGACTGAGAGATGCAGAAAGTAGTTCATGGACCTGAACTTAAAGGTCATGGAAAAGTACTTGCAAGTTTGTGTCAAAGCTGAACAAGTAGTTTCAGCTAAAATTACAACAATAAACTACTTCTGAAATGTCACTTTTACTAATTCTGACACATTTTGTGATGTAGCATGTATAATATAACAAAATAAATGAAAACTACAATATTTTCCCATTTCCTATAAGCAAATGCTAATAACTCTGTAGAATACATCAGGATATCGCCACAAAGAAAGGTCTAAAAAAAGAGGAGTTTTCACAAGGTAAATCCAAAGACAACTAAACTAGCAGGAGAAATGGAGGAAGTGTTTTCAGGGATGAATTTGTGTCTCCAAATGAAACCACGTTTTGATACACCTTATGAATAAATCAGCATCATGCTACTGCATATTAAACCCTTGTGGGTTTAGATTTCTCTCTTGTGGTTTCTCCACAATGGACAGACTACTTAAATATTCCATAAGCTAGAGAGAATGACTCTTCAAAATGGTTGTTTAGGCACATTGAGATAGAAAACTCAAGATAAATTCACTTTTTTTCCATGGATGTTAACTAAGCCTCCTCTCTGTCAGAAAAGTTTCCTATATGGGAAGTTATAGAGTAATTGCCTTTCTCTGGTACAATGAATATTTAAATAATCCATGGAAAATGACTCAAACTTTGCAGTTTCTTGTCTCTTTATACAATGTTCTTGCTTTTCCACTTCTCCAGAAATCTTAGACTATACACACTTCCACTGTAATGGTCTGGTTTTATTATTTTCCATCTACTCCTGGTTTGTTTATACCCTCTAGTAAATACATTTTACATTTGAAGGTTTGTCTGCATAGTCTGCAAAGACAGTTTTTCAACATTGAAATACACGACTAATCTATCTGTAAGCACAAGAAAACAGCTTTAATAACAATGAAAGCTATGCACTCCTCATCAGTAAAGATGCCTCAACATTAAAAGAGTAGATGCTAAAGGTGATTTAGCTCTGAAAACCCCAAAACTATATGTATACATGAATTCAAAATATACCTATATGCAAAAGAATTCTTACTTTTGACCATTAGAATTCTATTTCGGGATCAAATTCTTATTTGGAATCAAATATATACAGCAATTTTCTAATAAGTTGGCAATGGCCACATAAGACTTCCAGATACTAAAGGGTACCCCACACCTATACTCAAACAGTTTTCTTCTGAGAAAAGAAAATCCAGTAACATCAGTAGATGGTGGCATAATAGAAGAGCAAACTCCTCTAGAAGATAACGGGGAATGTGGAAACTAACTTAGAGGATCTGAATTTCCTTTCTAGAGAAATTTATCTCTTCCCATTGACTCCATAGGAACTCAAGAGAGAATCAATCCCTAAAGTCGCAGGACTAAAATTAGATGCTCAGAGTAATTGATGTGTATGCTCTTCCCTCTTTACTGTTAAGAATTGCTATAACCTGTTCTTAAAACTCTTATCCAGGGCCTACAAATAATGTTTTTCTTCTGTGAGAAATCTATATCTGTGTGCAAATGACTAAAAAACCTAACAAGTACTCTCCAAATCTAACTGTTTTATAAACAAGTAACTGTTGCACTGCTCCGTGAATTCACATTAGCAGCTGGAGAATTTGGAGAGGAATCAAATATAGGTGGACAGAGACTTTTTTAAGTGCTTGAAAAAGGAGCACTGGAAAAATCATGCATAAGTGACATTGACAAAATCCTGTTTGTGCTACTATGCCTATCACTTTCAAGAACACTATATTCTTAAATTAGATGTTACCTTGTCAAAATATCAAGGTCATTGTCAGTTTGGCTTATTGTCAGAGGAAGCATTTGTCACATTAAGTCAACCCTAATTTGTGTAACCAAATTCTGTACAATTTCAGTGACAATTGCTTATTTGTACTGGGACATATGTTTTCTCCCCTCTTCACGCCAGTTATCTTTTAACATTGTTCTTTGTGAAAATAACAAATGAGTAGAACAGGAGCAGGTTGAATGCAGATGTCAGTCTGAGACCGAGATCGGTCTTCTTTCACTGCTTTCCTGTTATAACGAATGTTATAATAGACTTCCATCATATACATCGTTTTCCCATAAAACTATCCAATTCTTTTTATATATATATGGCTTCCTAA
>NW_008794407.1:4983413-5010341 GCF_000699145.1 Aptenodytes forsteri | reverse complement strand
ACTAAATCTGCACTAAAAAACAAAAAAAAAAAAAAAAAAAAGAAAAAAGAAAAAAGGAAAAGAAGGTTGGATTTCCATAACCATTGAATTCTTCCTGGAGTTTTTATTTACTTCATTCTCTGGGAGGTGCAGAAAGTTTTGTAATTTTACAAGTAAAATGATCCTGTTCAGATTCACAAGTATGCATCTTAGGAAGACCTTTCTTCGGTCTCCAAAACTCATTTAACCTTATAATAACTAGGATTTCATGTTTATTTTTCAACAAGAAGAGACCAATAAACATAAAAGCCCACAATTGTTTCTGTTTGAAAAATGAATTGAACAATAAATAAATAACAAAACTGAAACTAAGATCTTTTGCATGGAGCTAGGTATTGAGAGATTCTGTCTGCTGGACACATTTCTTCAAGGCAAATGGAAACAGTTTTCCACAAAAGATACAGATTCTGTCCCTACTACCCTTCAGAAGGGCAGGACAATAAAGCAAAAGTGGTACTGTTCTTCATAAAATGAGATGTGTAAATATTGCTTATGATAGTAACAAGATGAAACCTTTTCTGAAACTCACCCAGCTCACTCACTTGGCTCTACTTCAAATTAAATCACATTTAATTTTGCTCTGAACAACTGATTTTTGCTCTTATTTTAACCATCTTTTTATTTTCCTTGGAAACTTGGTCAAAGGTGTTCACTTTAATGAAATACTGAAGCAGATATCTTGATCTTTGAGAAAAAGAAGATTTCACTTTTATACTGTCAGGTCCTTGAGACACTGTAGAGAGTGACTTCAATATTTTTAATTATTAATATACTGAAATTCAGAGATCACTTAAAAAATGTCAAATAAAAGAGTAGGTCATTACTGTATTAAGTTCTGCCTTCAAGAGCTTGAAGTAAAAACAAGCAAGACATACCAAGGAAATGAAGTGTTGTACACCTTTTATAGACACAAATTGGAGGCTGACTTTGCAGACTAAACACCGAATCCTGGCTCCTTAATCAATCCTTTTATCCAGAAACATACAAAGTGGAAGACAGAGAGAGGCACAATTCATGGACATTGAGTCCTCAGAAATATCTGCTACATTTTGATTACTAGGCGGAGGCAACTTCTAATGACTAAAACCATGCTATGTATTTTCTTTTGTTTTGTAGTTCATCAATTGAATAGAGCAATGCTTTAAAACAAGGGAATTTATTAGCTAATATGGTAAACAAACACTATTGCAAAGTGAATTGCCTCCTGAGCTCTTTTCCAATCTGTTTTTCCTTCTGATCTTATACTTATTAATCATGCCATATAACTTAAAAAAGGCTAGTTTTTTATTTAAACAGAACACAAACACCAAAATTGTTCATAAAAAAATTAAATTATATTTCTTTTGCAATACAAAACATTTAATAAATGAACCAGTATGACCTTGTTTCCTTCTGTTACCTCATATATTTAGAAGTGTTGAAACTTTTTTGTGTGTTTGTACTAAAAGACTTTTTACCAAAGCCAGTCATCAAGATATTTTTTTTTTTTTCTTTCCCACCCTAATGGTTTTTAATAAAAGGCAACACATCTAGGTATTTCTTAGAAAAAAACTGCGTGGACAAACAGAAGTAAAACACCAGGTAAGACATACCTGAAAAAGTTTAATTAAAAAATGTGTCTGGTAGAGAACTTCATTTACTAAATTTCTTTCCTGACATACATGGTTATCACACAGAACTCAAAAAACTGTTCTTGTGTTGGACTAAATTTGTATAAGAGTCTACATTATAAATCAGAATTTCAACAAGCTTAAAACTATAGCCAACAAATCCTAGGTGAATGATGGTAATCTGCAAGTTTTAATGTAGCACCAGAGTTAGTTCTTAAATATTTTTCTTTCTACAAAATAAGTCCTTAGGCAATGGTAGTAATAAATCAGTCTTGAAATATTACACGCTGTACCTATTTTAGTCAGTGCTTGCTGGTGATAAACATCGGTACTAATATTTTTATAAACAACCAATGGGGTTTTTTAACGTCTTGTTAACTCAAAGCACTGGTATAAGCATTGTTAATAAAATATAGACATTTCAAACATCTAAAGTAATATTTCTTCAGATTTTCTCTCAAAAACAAAACTTTTCTTCCAAACACATCTGCAGAGGAGTCAGTAGTGCCTCCTTGCAGGGAGCAGGGCATGGAGACAGGCCGTGAAACCCCCCTCCCGGGGACTTCCCAGTGTTACCAGGTGAGGTCCTGCCTACACTGCCCACCCCGACTTGGAGGACAGCTCTGCTTTGCACAGGGTGCTGGAGTAGGTGACCTCCAAAGGGCTTTTCCAAACTAAGCTTCTCCACGAGTCTACAACTTTAAATGTAGCACTGACAGGACTAGGAATTGACAAATCTCAATGAAATTTTAGAAGCGACTTGTGCCCACTTGCCTTCACATAAGAAAAGCCATCGGAAGTGCATGGTTTGTTCATTTAGAAACTTCAAAGATATTGTTTCTTCAGGTTTTTCTTCAGATATTGGTATTAATAAAGGAACACATCTGCACTCATCTTAAAAATCCAAGAGGCAAACTGCTGGTAAGCTAGTCAGCACAATGCATATGAACTTTGAATTAAGGATGGAGACTGCTTGTGAGCTGTAAGGAGTAATAGAGACCTAACTACCTTTTAAGTTTTAGAAAATCAATATTCTTTTGAAGAAAAGTGTCCCTCTAAGCTTAGTTCTAATACAGGCCACTGAAGAAGAAACTCTTTATCTTATTGCCTTTTTATCTTCTCACTAAAAATCAAATTGTCAAGCTGAAAATACATATGCACCTTTTCAGGGCATATGGAAAATCTTTAGAGCAACAGATTTTAAACATGTCTTATCTAGAAAACTTTCCAAAGGTACTTAAAATGTTAATGTAGCCATAGCCTTCAATGGGCATCTATGATGACGCAACCATCCTGACTCCTCACATTAGAATCTAGTCCAAAATATACATTAATACTTTTCATAGAGGCTATCAACTGGAAAATCCCAGCTAAACTCGTCAACAATAATATTACCTTACCTTTGAGTATCTGCTTTCCTGCTTCATTAGAGCAAAGCAAGTTTATATCAACTCTAGATCTGGTCCTTTATAATTCCATGTATATATTTTATGAACTAAAAAGGGACACTGGGGAGGAGGTTTCTGCTGTTCCTATAAGGTAAATTGATTCTGAGAGCCACATTTAGTTGCTGGCTAGTTATTTTACTTTGGAAATTTATCTTAGTTAATGGGGGAAAAAGAAGCAAAACAAACAAACAAACAAAAAGCTGTGTTCCCTCAGATTGAATCTATGAAGCCTCCATCTGATTCAGTCTGAGCTATTGAAAAAGGTTAGTTCCCTACTGGAGATGTGAACTTTATGGAAGGTGAGGCAATCAATTACTTCACATGCAGAGTCCAAGAGCCTTCATCACCTCAGCTTAGATTTCCTTATCTAACCAGAAACAGGTATAAATAAGTCAACTAATTGATATGACCCTATCAGTCAGGTTCAGAAGTGCATCGTCCTTTGTTCCTGCAAGGACACAGAAACCTCTGCTTACATGCAGAGAAGTGTTGCAGCATTCAGTTCAGACCTTGAGCAACTCATAAAGTAGGCTAAAGTACAATGCATCAGAAACACTTTGTGAAGATTAGAGGACTTTTAGGTGTGATAAAACAAATTATGATGAGTGTAGAAAATAACATATAAAATATAGAAGTCATAAAGAAATTACATTAGAAAATCTAAGATCCTTGCAGAGGCTTAAAATTTCATTGTGACAAGAAAACATCACTGGCTGTTATACAAAGTATATCAAAAGTTAGAGAGACTAAATTAAGTCAAACAAAAAGATGAAGCAAAACCATAATAGAGATTGTTGGAGATTATGGTTAACAACACAGGGTTGCAGTTTGAAACTGAGAAAGAAAATTCAGTGCAAGAGAAATTTGGTGAATAAAATTAAGAGAAGATTCATTGTTCTGTCCATCATTCATTTCTAGAGTCCTTAATTTAACTTGGATGTGTATAGGAAGAGCTAGCTTTTATCATCACTTCCCACTGCTGTCCATTTGGAATCCCTCCAGCTCTTTCATTTTGTTCAGTGATAGCCTGCCCTAACCAGATAAGATCCAAACAAAACTGTTTGCCTGAGCTCACAAGGCAACCAAAGTAATGTTTTAAACAACTCATTGATACTAGTTTCCTAGATTTCCAAATGCCTGATGTACTGCAAACTCAATACACAATCCTTTTTCTAGCTATAGGCAAAGATCCAGTAACAGAAAGGGAAGCTGCAGTTCACATCTGCTGTTGTCCTCTCTCAGGATACGGCATCAGACACAAATAATGTCTCCAATGCACTTCACCATCTTCCCTGCCCCAAAAGGAAACTATAAGGCTTAATACTAAGTAAAAGTCATTGAGAATATTTTCCCTTCAAAAGTTGTCACCGGGGAAAGGAAAAATAAAGAGGGAAATATTTTAAAAAGAAAACCTTTCTTACAACTTTTAAGTTTTAATGCTTAAATTGCCATCTCTTTTAAAGATTTAAAATTGTGAAAATGGTGGTTGTTTGCCATTGTATTGGGAAAAAGGGTAAATGGTAAAAAACTCTGAAGCCTACAGCTCTGGGACAATGTGTACATCAATACTGGCAATGAGAGAAATTCCTAGTAATAGAAATATGAGGCGAATCCCTTCACAGGGACAAAATTACCAGGAGTGCCTCCAGAGCCCTTAATTTACACTGTTGATCTCTGTCTGTGACATGGGAACAAACACAGTTCAAGAAGCCTGAGCAAAGAAATAAAGATCTCTCAGTAAGACATAAGGAGAATTTAATTTAAAATTTTAAAAACAAAGTCCAGCGTGTAAACCAGAATAATATTCCACGGGTAAATACAGGAAGGTCCTGTATTACAGTAACATGGGGTGTATGAGGTTGAAGATCCAAAAGACTACTTTTTCCACTACAGGGAAGTGTGAGTTGTCCACAGTGTAACAGGGTAGTAGGAGATGGGAGGGTAACCATAGAGATTTTACACTGATTTATCAATTTAATGCTGATCACATCTTGGGAGCTTGAATAAATACCTTTCATTTTTAGACACATAACCATTTAACTATACTTTTAAAGTATCTTTTGAACATATATATTCATAATCTATATTGTCATATAGCAGAACAAGGATTAATTTGCACATATTGGTGTAACATAGCTTCTAAAAGCAAGTAAGATTAATATATTAATGTTATTAACAAATCAATATTTATTTTTGGTTGCAATTTCGTATTGGTTGGGCTCTTCCTGACCAGATGCAGCCAGTTACATCGCCTTGGGAGTCATATACCAGCTTGCCCCTTCTTTCCCCCTACTTTTCTTCCTAGTCCCAAAGGGTAACCAAACTTCAGCATCCAGTAAATCAACAAAGGGCTAGGACAGATTAAGTACATCAGGGGACTATGCATATTATATCCTGCATGCTTTTTAGTCCCAGTCCTCTTATGCTGTCCTCCCAGCCATGGACCTCACCAGCCAAGGGAGGCTTACCCCAAACACCTACCGCCCGTTCGCTCTCACAACCTTCTCTCATCCTGACCAGTGTGGCCAGCCTTGTAGTCACATGTCCCACAGCCCTCACCCCACAGGGCCCTACAGCTTACCTGTCTCCAACAGGAACACTTAGCACAGTACTCTACTTTGCCGTTGTCAAGCATGGCCTGAGATCTTGAAGATGTACACGCTTAGTAGATGCCCATGAGTTTAACATTGCTCAAATATCCATAAATCACTTGTGAAAAAGGGGACATGGATGAGCTACCATGGTTCTAAGCCACTTGAAATGACAACTTGGAAGTTAATTATAGATCACCAGTGAAATATTGATAAAAAAGGCATAATGATATAGCTAAAATACCTACAAGGTATATAAATTCTTCAGATTGTTTCACTTAGAATCTTGTTTCAGTTACTAAGAAACCCTTGCAAGAAAAAAAGAACATGATAGTCCAAATCCACTAGATGGTAATGGATCTCGAGCACCTTCAGTATGATACAGTTTGGAGTTACTCACATCATCAGCCTTTAGTCACCCTACATCTGAAAGATGAGTGATAATTTCTGGTCACTGAAGAGGTGAGCACTTCCAGAGGGCAATCCTCATTCTGCATCACTGTCTGGAAGAAGCCTCCCTCCTCACCACTTGTAGGGACACTAGCCACCTCAGGGAGGCATGAGGTATGAGTATCTCGCATGACACAAGACATTTTCCATGTGCCCAGCCCCCTTGGCTGCCTCCTGGATACCTCATCTAAATCTAAAGTTTACAAACTAATTCCTTTCCCACAAAAATGCATGCAGCTTATGGAATTATTACTGAGTAAGCATTTGTATGCTTGTGAACTAGATTGTTTTTCTTTTAAATTAAATTAGCCACAGTGTCTATTCTTTCCCTCATTCTTCCTTCAACTCTTTTCCCACAATTTTCTAATTCCAGCAGTTGCCTTTTTGGTGACTGATTTTCCACCTCCCTCCCCCGAATTATCAGTTGTCTCTGTCTTTTATTTTTCTTTGTTCCTGTTGCAGTCACCAGGTTTTTTCTTTCCTTTGGGTTGTGTAGTATGATATATCAAGGAAAACCTGCTTGAAAATACACTGAGCTAGGGTGTTCTGGCAAAAATAACTTTTAAAAAAATCTTATGTCAACAGAGTATCTAGTATTAGAGAACCATTATGAAGTCTTTTTGAGGTCAAGGATGCTTAAGAAACAGCAGGAATATTTCTTAATATGAAGTTAGAATTTAAATTTTTGGTCCATTCAAATTTGCTTTTACATACACACAGACATATATAAATATAGATGGTCCCCACTACTGCAAACTGCTGGAAAAAGAAGAGGCTTCATGTTTGAATACACACAGGCGTGCATGTATGCAGTTATACAGTATGTTTATCTTCTCACACAGCAAGGTCAACAACAACAAAATCAAAGTCAACCTACTAATGACCATGATTACTTTAGCTCAGATATCTCTATACCTGACATTCAGTAAGTAAATTTCTTCAGAGGACTGTATAAACATCTGTAACTTAAATTACTTCAAAAGAAAGCTGCCAAATTATCACTAGCAAAACATAAATTTTAAACATTTTTATCTTAATCTTTATTATTGCACAGCCAAATGCTCAAATTTTATTTTATCAGTGAAATTAAGTTTCTCATGCCTTATTTAATTAGAAAACTAAAACAATATGAGAGACTTATAATTTATTCTTTCTAGGAATAATTATTTTTGCAAGTTTAAAGGTAATGTATATAATACAACAATGAAGTGATTTTATAGTGAAATAAATTTTACTCTGCCAGCAAGAACAAAAAGCAAATCTACCTGCAATTTGCTACATGAATGTATATACTATACTTGAAATCAAGGCCAGACTTTGATTTAGCCACATATATTGAGGCTTAATATCCTGTTTAAATTATGTTAACACATTGTGGCTTCAAGGTCTCAAAACAAAAGGAACTAATAGGTAAGATTGTCAATCAAACCCCAACACCATTGGGGCGGGGTGGGGTGGTGGAATCAATGAGTATGCAGTAGCTATCTCACCTGATAATCAGAAAGTCAAAAATTCTGATTGAGTACCTCACTGTAATGTAGAGAGTGAGCAGAACTGGAAAAAAAAAAAGCTAAAATTAACTCTGTGTTTGTTGGGATATTACTAGATACCTTTGTTAGTATTTGCTACAGATACAATTTGTAATGGTAAAAAAAACCTCTTGTGATTGCCTGACAAGTATTCTCAAGGATAACCAAAGGAAGTAGGATTTATTTATTTATCTATTTATTTTCCTTGTGTTGGAGTGACCGCCCTAAAAATGGTAGCTGGGTTGAGAAATTTAGGTACAGAGCAATGACTTTTTTCAATTGAGAGAAACAATTCTTAGATGCAGAATTAATCCATTTGGTAGTACAGTCACTTGCCATTGTCACAACAAGGGGGGGTTAATCCAGCTGGGGATACTAAAACTTATTCTGTATCTCTACAATCCTCCCATTATCATCTCACTGTTACCCAAATTCTTCAACAGTGGTATCAGAGGAAGTTGGACTGAGCAACAATGGAAACTCCATTTCCTTCAGCAAGGAACTTAAACCATCTCCTTAACTGTAGTTTATGTTCAGATTTCCTAAATAGCCAGAAATATGCTCGAAGAAATTAAATCTAAATTAACTCTGTTTTAAATCCACATGTATTATACCCTGCCCCCTACAAAGACGTGATTTTAGTAAAGAAATTGGAAACTGAAAATTTAACTTAAGAATCGAATATTTCTCTCTTATTAAAGTCTACATTTAGTCAACCTGCCTCCCTCTCTGATCTTTGGAGGCTTAACTCACGCTGACATATTTGAAAATGCTGTCCTTTATTCTAACAGTGATTTTGGTGAGCAGTGATTTTGAAAAACAGAGCAGTGATTTTGAAACTCAATATGTGGGCTGAAGTACATTTCACATAAAATTCACCCACTATTCAGTAAATACTACAATAAATAATAGTAAATTAGAGTTATTATTATTATTTAACTGCTGGATGAACAAGGCAATTTGAGGACCAGTTTATACTGAAAATAACTTCTAACTCTGCTACTGATGCAAGAAAATCTACTAGGATGTCTGTCCTCTTTAAGCTACTCCTCGAAATTTGTGCTTATTAGACCATGGTAATCTCCTAATTAACTTAGAACAACTATTTTTGAACATCTTTATCATATAGTGTCTTACCGGGTGTTATGAAAATGCAGCTACCCTTTGCCCATTCAGTCTAGACAAATGTCAGAAGGTGAAATCAGAAAGAGTACTTTCCCTATGTCCAATAAAGACCTCATAAGTTTCCCCACAGAAAATTTAAGTGTGGAAAGGGATGCTACTGAGTTTCTGACAAAAAGTGATGACTTTGCCTTTAGCTAAGCTGTCGTTACTGTCCTTGTATGAGCTGTGCGAGTTCTTCAGACACAATCTCTCTAAAAGTGTTCAGATATATATGAAAAGCATGTGATGTTCTATAACAAACGCTCACCATAACAAATCTCAGTGACATTTATACTAAGAAGTATTCCATTTGCCCCCTTTGTTTATAATTAAGTCACTTCCTCCATAACTGGCACCTAAACTTTATGGCTTAAGTAATCTTCAAAGGCAAATGACTTCTCACTCAAGCTTTAGAAGTTAGACTTCCTTCTCAGTTTCTTCGCTTTAATGAGATGATACTTTATACAGATCTCAGTGTAAAAACAGGGTTAGCAAAAGCAATTACGAATATCTTTTCACCAAAAAATAACCCCTGTATGTGTATTCTTATTTGTATGTAACTTTTTTCTTTCCATCAACAGTCACATACAAATAACACCTGCACACAGATCTGAGGAATCAAAGAAGAAAGAGCAGTGATTGAGGTCACCTGCCCATTACCTGAAAAACACAGGCTTTGCTTGAAAAGTTGTATGTACAATCAAAGCATTTTTTGCATGAAAAATAATTTTTCTTTTTTTACATAATATAACATTCATTTATACAACCATTTCCCCAACCCATGTCTTCATAATTTTCTCAAAACCTAATCAGCTTCACAATCTGGTGTAGTCATTAAACACTAAAGCAATCAGTACATAATAAATGTCTAGTTAGTTCCTTTACACTTAATTATGTTTAGTCCTTTTACACAACATGGTATAGTTAAGTAGGTTGACATCAACAGATACTTCACTAGCTTAATGCTACTTTGTTCACTTTATGATAATCAACAAATACAAGACCTTGGAAAATGAACAGAAGTTTATGCTTTGTCCCTAGTTCTATAAAGTCAAACATGTAAGAAGAAAGTGGAAAAGACAGTAAGATCCTTCAGACATTTTTTCTGAATTTCAGAACTTTTTTTGACCTATTTGATTCTGTTTATCCTCATCACATAGTTGACATATTGACGTTTTAACACCCATCTTCAGGCTGTATTAACGGGTCTTTAGATTTCAAAAGAAAATACACTTGAATTTTTTCTGTGCTTCCCTTAAAACATATAAATATCTTCCTCTAAACCTTTCAAATGGGAGATTTTGTTAAGCAAGTTTTGTTCGTAAGTGAACGACTTAAGTCGCATCACATGTACTATGGCACGTGAACTTACCATGGAACACGCATCTTGCAGCAGAGTTAATCAGAGAGTTGGTGTTTGAACAGACAGAGTGCAGTTACCACAAATAGCGAGATGGAGCCTGCTTCACATTTCTGCGGGTTCCCAGGCAAATTCAGAGCTGGGTTAGTACAGGTCTTGATGCTGTATTCACTTTCTTCCTTGCTTTCTCCTAAGTTCAAATAAGCACTTTCAGTCTGTTGCTTACCATTCTTATTTAAGTAAATTTCATTTATCTTTAGTCACATTTACACTTCATCCTGTGGTAACTTGAAACGTTAAATAACACATTAATCTTTCTGTCTTGATTTCAGTACTGTTATCTTTCTGTGTGCATTATGTCACAACTGTGCTCTGCGCTGCTAGCAAAACCAGGGATTCTTTGTAGTTAGCTGCAATTCATTCTTGAAATGCTGGATTATCAGACAACCTCAACAGTAAGCAACAAAAGCCAATGATAAGTCATTCTTTGCTGTGTTCAATATAACTGATTTTCAAAGGATCTCCTCTCTGCTGATCAATGCTGATCAATGATAAGGCCTCTGCTTTCCTCCTAAAATTCTCTTGGGGGTCCTTTGTTGCCCTGCTCTATGCTCTGCTCATGTACCTACCTTTGGCAGCAAGAGCTGGTAGGACTTGGGTATACTTGCGTGCAGTCTTCACAACAATCATGCGAGGTTTCAAGGGTACACTGCTTTTGCCCCGGTCTGTTACTACTCAGAACTAGCAATCCTGACCCCTATCCAGCTGTGTTTTATATCACACTGGATGCATCTCTTTGGAATTTTTTTTTCTTTCTTTTTTTCATATACATATAAGCTGACAGCTAAAAAGAACCATTTGTAGGTATAATTCTAGCAGGAACTCCCTTTTATTAATCCATTCAGCTACACTCAAGCATATAATAATTCCTCCTCCATAAAGTGCCTGTACATACTTTGGTCCTGCATTCACCTGTTACTAATAGTTATACAATCTTATTTTGTTTATAACAGAATAGGGGCTTTGTTTTTTATGCTTCTGTATTATGCAAATAAATACATAAAGTCCCTATTGCTTGTAGACTGAATACAAATTATTTACCTGTCCTTGAATTCAATAAATGTTTTAAACAGCTTTTATTAAGACATATCACATAGATGGTAGTGGCAAAGAAAAAATATTTAAACTCTAATATCTTGAGATGGAGACATGCATCCTTTTCTTAAAACGACTGCTGTCTCAAAGATACTTATTTTAAATGTCTGATGAAATAGACTATTTGAGCTTGGAAGCTGTCTCTTCCTCTATGTTTTATTTATATTTTGTTGTTGTTATTGTTGACTTCTTTTAAAACAACGTTATATCTTCACTCAGGAATACTCAAATGAATCAAGAGGATGAGAACATTTGCATTTTTAATTGCACGTTTTCTTGCACAGTAGTTCAGATAATAAAGCCTCCAAGGACAATCATGGCAACTGGACTAGCTGCTTAATTCTTAATTACCATTGTCAAATTAAGCATGCAGCATCCCAAAATGGTGGCAGTCTTTGAATCAGTTAAGCTGTATATTTGCTTCATTCCAATAAAGGTACTGGGGAGTTCAGAGTAGCTATCGTACCCTTTCTTCTGATCATTCTTCAAGAGCTAACTCTGCAGCCCCTATGCTCCATGCCCCTTATGTTTCACCCTGGTGTTAACACTGTTAACATTTAGCTGTAGCTAAATCATTGCCACTGGCAATTCATCCAGATAATTTCAATTTGCTGCTAATCAAATAACCATTATTGTGAAGTGACAGGCACTTTCATGATGGATGCAGTAATTTAAACATGGGAAGCAGGGAATTGTGAGAACATAAGTACCTGTAAGTATTTGCTTGTGCAGCTTCAAAGTCACTACAAATGGACATATTCAGTAACTGGGTGACAGTAACAGAGAGCAGAAACTTAGCCAAAATAATTCAAATAAGCAGGTTTAGAGAGTACTATGATTCTTTTCCTTTAGCACTGTCAGGACGCAGCAAGGGCAGGTTGCCCTGTAAGGGAAGGCGAGCTGGGAGCTGAGCATCACAAGGCAGGCAGGAGCAGCAGCCTCCCTAACAAGGAGCCAGGAAACCAAGTCAGTAAGTCAGGGTCAGGATCAGGCCCAGTGATGGTAACCAGGGTCAGCCAAGAGCCCAGCAAGCACCCAGCAAGTCCATAGTGATGAGGCAGGCCCAAGGTCAAACCAGAAAGCCAAGTCAGCAGGTTGGGTGGCAGATCAGGATCAGGGAGGTATGAGATGGGGTACAGATGCAGCATCATCGCAGATGCAGCCTAGCTCAGGCGGAGGCCAAGAACAGAAGCCTCAGATCTTAGTCACTGCCCCAGGCAAAGGCGGGAGGAGCTGCTGCTGGGACTTATTCTAGCTTCTCCTTCACAACAGCCCTTCTCAGCAAGATGTCCTTCAAAAACTAGCTAAACTCCTACAAGGGAGAAGAGGAACGTACTCCTGAAACGCACTTCAAGATTCACAGAACTGCATGAAATACAAGGTCGTGAGACTTTGTCTGTTCAGGCCTTCTTTTAGAAAGAGCAAGAATGCCCATTTCCAGTTCTCTTTTCAGGTTTCGTAGGCAGCAGGTACCTTAATTAAAAAATAAAAGCCAGACAGACTTTTCTACAAATGTACCCTTACTGTGGCAATCGATAATTTTTGTGCAGTGCACTCCACTTAAAAACATGGAGCACTAGAGGAGCGTCTCCCTGTTTATCTGTTTTGAATAAGGAGCAGCATTTGTCTGTTGCTGTAAAGCTGTTAGATTTAAATTCATGCATACACAAAATAAACAGTGACAATAAATAAATTAAAATTCTTCTCAAAATAAACTAATCTTGGTAACTGAGACTAGGCAGTTACTTATCATATCACCAGAAGGTTTAAACTTGATATTTAAAGAAAAATCTGTACTTGAGGAAATAACAGGTCTCATAATGCATGTATTAAAAAAAAAGTTTAACATTTTCAAACAATATACTTAAATAGAAGGCTTCTAAACAAAAGCACTGGAATAGCTAAAAGCAAGTTCTACCCCAAAATTATTCATGGCCAAAGCATTAAGAATATCATTAACAACCTATTTCTCTATATAAAGCCTTGTTACAAGTTTTCAAGAAGATGTGACCATCATGGAAATTTTGCAAGCAAAGGGAACTGGTGTTTTTGTGGAAGGAGACAACACTTCAAGTTACATCTCAAAAACACAAAGAAACCCACAACCCTACCTAATTTTATCTGAAACCAAAACCAAGTCAGGGATGCACTGAAGCACTATTTTGCAATTCTCCTGGGCAGTGAAGAACTCGTTATCAAAATATAGAGACTAAAAGTACATGATATTTCTAGTCTAATTCCCTGACTATGGAAACGCAGGAAGCATCAGGAACATGTCCAACATTTAAATGTGCAGATGAGCTGTATTTCATCTTTCACTAGGTTTTAGGCAACAGGACAATTTAGACTTAATTCTATCAGCAAGTTGAGATAATTTGAAAAATATATATTGTATTCATTGTGACATTTTTTATTCAGTAACTACATATTTGAAGTGATTTGTCCTTCAAAACATGGTGCTATAAAAACTTCTTTCAATTTTTCCATGCACTACTGGGAAGAAAAAAAAGTCTATAGAAGAGAATGAATGATAAGAGCAACTTCTTCCCACCTTGCACAAAGATTCTTAAGAGGGATACCTATGAAAATTTAAAGCTTTAATAACATTATTTTTGGTGACACCGTAAACCATTTGGTTTTTTCTTAATATTTTGAGACAAAAGATGAAACCATATCTCAACTAGGAGTGGCAATAAGTTAAAAAAAAAAACCCAAAACCACAGGATTTACTGTTCTCCCACTGCAGTGTACTGCAATTTTATTACTCTGGAAGAAAGTGGATTTTTCCTTTTATACAGCAAAGTTCTATTATGCGTCCTCTTTGATCTATGTACATTTACATCACAACCTTTGTCTTTTAATCTAAAACTTCTTCACTGAAAGCAAAAGCCATTTGGAAGTTCTTTATTCTCAGTCATATCTTAGTCCTGCTTTAGTATCAGTGCTCAACAATTTGGGGCAGATATACTGCAGAATATTTATTAAGCCCATCTGTTCAAATGCTTATTTTCTCTCCCCCTTTATGAGAAGTCACTGTTTTAATAAAGTCATTGTTGGGATGAAGATGAACAGAAACTGAATGAAAGCAAATTTTATAAATACATACTACTTTTTTCTTTCACAATACTGCATTTTTCTGTTAACATTTATAAAGAATAATTATTTTAAAACCAAAATGAGCTGTGTACAAATGAAATATGTAAGCTAGTAATCTTTAGCAACAGGTTGGATAGGGCAATATATTAAAGGATTTATTTATTTATTTATTTTAACTTCTACTCCAATTAACATATTTCATATAGTGTTAGAAACAATACAGTTATAAAAACAGTTATCAAAATGAGGTAACATTACTGAACTAAGAATCACACAGGCTACATTGATGCAGATGGAGATTTCTAACCTGCTAAAATTAAATAAATGGGAAAATGCTCCCACTGTTCATAACCATATAATGTGTTGCAGCTGTAGGACCAAAGTTTGTTTTCTTATTCAGGATTTTCAAGTCAACAAGCAAAGAAAAATACAGTGGGACCTACATAAATAAGGTGCAGCAGGGATTAGAAGGAGTTTTGTGATTCAGGCTATGCAACCCACCTCTATTCTGTGCACCAGCAATGACTCAGTTCTGGAAAATAATGTGCATACTTATTAATATATATAAAGTTCACAATAGGATTAAATTATTCATTAAAATTCTAAATTCATAGGGTCAGCTAAATCTTAGTAACCAAGAAAATTGCAGAATACAAAACATCCGAAGAAAGGAGAATAAAGTGAAAATATAAAGCACAGAAAGATACTCAAAAAACTAACAAAAAGATCAATCAGCGAGCAGCAAACACTATAAAGATAATTTTAGAAATGCAGCTTTGTTTTCAGCCATACTATTTTAGAGTATGGCAAAAATTACCCTAAAAAATATCAAAGCCCTGAATGAATAATGCCCACTCTCAACAAATTTAAAAATAGGGCTGTAGGAGAAAAAGATTAGCTGAGAAACCTTCCACAGTCTTCACCTGTGAAGCCTGGAGAATAATGCAAAGCAGTGCTCTTGAGCGAACATCAAAACCTGATGCTACGAGAGATTGAGGGGCACAGAGTGTTAATAATAGAATATTATCAACAAACACAGAGAACATTTAAAAAAAAAATCTTGCCAGCAACAGCAAAGAAAGGCACAAAAATTTATCACATAAATCTGTACATTTAATAAGTGATTTGAATGTAAGATTTCCTTTTTAATTGATGGTTTTGATAACACTTGATGACACTTACAGTGTGGTACTGTGGCAAATGCCACAGTGGTTCATGGTATAGCAAAATGAAGACAGTTTGTGAGTGGATCATAATTACCTAGTAGATTGGAAGAAAAGTCACTTGTGAAGGCAGAAATACAACAGGATACTTTCCAGAACAAGCAGAATCTCTCTGCAGTCTCCTGTCCCTTGAAGGAGTATAGAATAGCAATAGAAGAGGGGACAAAGAGAAGCTGTTAACAGAGGCACACAGGAAATGTGGTGTTTGTGAACACAGCTCCTTTGTGAAATTCAAGACAGCAGGCTGCCCTGACAAGATGGAGGAGTGTCCCAAAAACTGCAGTAGGCCTATTTTCCCACAGAAGAAAGAACTATTTCCTTGTCTGAGAGGAAAAAGAACAATTTTTTCCACGAAATATCTTTAAGGAAATCTAAAATTGCTGAAAACCAGAAATGTGAATGAGCAATGTGAGACATGAAAAAAAAATGCTCAGTACTCCAAATTTATGACTGCTGTCCACTCATGTGTTTCAGTTTCTAGATGTGTTTTGCATTACCTGGTCAAATAGATAGATGCTTTGTTTATAAAACTAGTAGAAATAATACTGTAGCCACATATTTAGGTTAATAACCCAGACCCCGCTTGTGGGACAACAATACCACTAGTAGTATTTAGCATTACAGTCCATAATAGTGAGGGAGACACGCTATGAAAATTAGAATATTACCTGCCCTCAGGAAGAGCTTCTCGGACTTTCCACATTATGAGATTTAATCTTTGTCCACTTCTAATATTAAAATCACTGTTGATTCAAACTTCAGAAGAAAAAACAGATTTTTCTTCCTTGCTAACCTTTTTTAAGCCAGTTTTTGTAGAAATGCCTGGAGGCAAACATATTCTTGGCATTCTTAGCTTTTAAGGTGGGCTGCAGCTCCTAGCAAATGCTGTGTGATGGGGTCTCCGCTTAGATCAGACCCTACTCTGAAGTTCATGAACAGCATTGATAATTAAACATTAGCATTTTCATCACATGCCACAAAATCAATTGATTTGTCATCTCTGCAGGTCTAGCTGATAGTGAAACTAAACCCCCTTTCAGTGTTTGAGTGATCTCAGTGTGTGATTAGTTAAACAGCAAGTTGATGCTGAAAAGGCATGCCCTGAGAACGCAGTAGGATGAGGACTAGCGTCGAGCTCATCATGAGGCAGAGGCACGTTTACTGGGGCTGTAGAAGAGCCAAGGTCAGGAAAAAAAGAGAGAAATCCGTGCAATAAAAGATTAGTTCCCGGGGCCGTTCCTTTCTTTGCAGACTGCAAAAATTCTTTATAGGTGTAGCTCTGGGGATTTATATACAGAAGACTTTTCATTTTCTTTCTTTTTTTTCGCTTCTGCCAGAATCTTTGTGAGCTCCACATTCAAATAAAAACCTTAGCAGTACAGAATGGATTAATACAGGATTACAAGAAGAAGATTATATTTCTGGATCCTCTCATCTCTTTTTTTAAAACGTATATCCCAATATTACATTGCATGTATTCAACATGATTCCTTTTTGCAGAGCCATATGTTAATATAGCTGTCAAAAGAAAGTAATTTTTTAAAAGTAGCTGAGATTTGTGAAGAATTCTAAGAAGATTTACTTAGCTTATAAAGAATGTTAACAGAACTATTCATTAAAACTCTAGAATAATTCAGGATTTAAATGTGTCCTTATATCGTGCACTTTGTATTTGGCTTTGTATTTGGCTTTTTAGATCCCGTATTACCTGACATTATATTTCTTCCCTTTCCTCCTTCAAATACTTCATGCCCTCTGACATTCTTGTGCAATAGAAATTCCAGCACAAAATATCACAGACTCTCCCTGCTCCTTTCATCCTAAGAACAATATTTCTCTGAGCTTTTCCAGTCACCAACATTTGGTGATCTGAAAGGTCTGATCCTGCTCCTACTGAAGTCAGTTGAAAAACTTCAAATAACAGTCAAACAGGCTCCCCAACTCTCTGTACACCCTTTAATCCAAGAATATTTTAAAAAGAAAAAAAATCCAGTGTTCTTAAAAAAGTAAAGTAATAGCAACTTCCTTAGAGTTAAGGCTCCCAGAAAACATTACAAAACATGAAATAATTCCAACGTTTCTGCATGTTTTAACTCATTTGAACGTAACAGACTTTGAATTCTGGTTCTCACCTAAGACATGCAATAAGCTACACAGCAGAAATGGCTAGTGTTGCAGTTTGGTTAGATTGCTTTCTGTCTACAAGGAACTGGGCTGAAACCCCTGCCCCTACTCCCCTGTGCTGTACTGCCAGTCCGAACACTGGTATCCAAAAGTGAAAGGCTACTGCTTTGAAATACTGCCTTGCAATGTGCAACTCCTTATCTTGCCTGATGAATTACTAAATTTAAAAATCAAACATGCTGTTTCTCATTTGATCCTCCAGAAACAGTTAAATCTAAGAACTCACAAAGATCAACAAATATCAAATTCTAACAGAAGATTTAATAGGATCAAATCATCTTTTCTACTTCTATAAGCACACACAAGAGAAAATTGGTAGAACCTGGCATGTGTTAGACTTAATTTCTCTTTCTCATTTCTAGGCAGAAGAGCTATTAACGTAGGTATGTTCTGTGGGAACAGGATCAGTCATTTATAAAGGAAAGAATGAATAATCAGTCACAGAAATAAAGGTTTTATGGAAAGTTCCTGCCATTCATTTTGTCAATCTGTACCATGCAACAGGTGTGCAAAACTGAAGGTCAACAGTAAAAAAATGTGGAGAGATAGAGGGGCTCACGTAGGTACTCCCTGCCTACATGGAGTAGGCATATCTCTGCATCATGCAAGCTGGTTCATCCTTTTTTTTTTTTAAATAGTTATTAGGATAAAAAACTTTTTGTGATGCAGAAATTCAGGGAAAACAGGAAAAAAAAAATCTATGTTTTTTCTCTGAAATCAGCTCTTGCAAAGTTCCTTTTGTCTCTTACCCTAATTCTGCCAGTTTGCACTCAGAGCTTCTCAAACTTGACCTCATCAGTCAGGGATGCTGCCAAAGCTGTTAAGTGACAGGGGAGGAATTCCCTTTTTACACAAACTTCTCCATGTACAAAAATAGAGAAAAAAAAGTCTTCAAAGACATCCCAACATTAGGGAGGAATATTAGGGATTACGAGAACCCCTTTCAAGTTGTACCTAACATAAGTTCCTCTAACTCCAGTTTGTTGCACCACTGCAGTGCAGGATAGAATGAACTATAACCCATCCACCTCACCTTTTCAGAGAGCAAAAATAAAGTTAGCAGAAATAAGCAAGCCCTTCTAGGCTACGCTCCATTTTTCTGAAATGAAATATATTTTAAAAGCCTCTTAGAAGGAATAATAGGCAAACAGTATCTTAACAAGTTAGCAGCATTAACTTGTCAATAATTCAATTAATCAGCTGCTATAAATAGTCAAAGCTACTGATAATTTATCCAGATACTTAAATGTACAAGGTCAGCGGCAGAGTTATGAGAGTCACCTACCTTTAGAAAGATTTGAACCCTAGCTATTACGTTTCATATAAGCTCCTTGCACTCTGTATTACTTTAAGCATAAATAACATGATATGCAAGAGCCACATGCACGGTTCAAAATGTAAGACAGCAGGCCCACTGCATGCAGGTATCTCAATTCATTATCAGATTTCTCCTCTTTCCCCAGCAGTGAGAAAGTTGGTTGCTCTGCAGCTGTATCCTCAGGTGGTTAAATGATCGGTTGTTTATTTGTATTCACTGATCTAAATGATTCTTTCAATAAACATGGGTATCTGCCTTTTCTGGGATCTTAAATCTAGGCGGTTGGCTGGAAGAGTTGTAAAACATCTTTTCCTACTAGGTTAACTCTTTCTACCAGCAGGCTTTTATTTTTTGACATTCCTAAGCAGGTAGAACCCATCTTTTATAATCTGCCTGAGCATAGGCATTTCTTGACCTCCCTGTCACCTGTGTTTGCACAGAAATTAGACCTGAGTTTGTTTTATTTCAGGCTCTGTAAATTCAAGCAGAAGCAGATGTTTCACTTCACCTACCTAATCTTGACTCCCAATTTTCTCTTCACAAAAACTTTCCTTTGGCATAGAGTCCACTCCAGCAACTTGGGCTTATTCTCTCCCTCAGAAAGTTTTTGCAGTTAATAAGGAACAGTATGTGAAATGAATACTTATATACAACGAAGTTTTCATGTAGCACTCTTTTTAGTGTGGATTATTCTTACTGGATAGACAGAAAAAGCCTCATGTGTGATAGATGTGAGGAAAGAGATTGTCAGGTTTTAAAGTTAAAATTTCCAGGGTTTTCATCAAGGCTGCTGAATGAATCTGACCTCTGGCTCAAAGACACGAGTAACATCAAAGTTCAGGTTCTAGCTGTAGTGGTTTTATTCATCCTGCAAACATCAGGCTTGGAAATAGGTCAAACTATTTTATTTTGTTCTGTTGCACCACTCTCCCTCAGTTCTGAAGCAGGGGAGATTCTTCTAGGAATAAGAGTAATCCTACCTTTTACCTTTCAATCCATGCTGTCCATACAGAGATTTAATAATGGATAACAGTGACTGATTATTATAATGATGGACAGCTGAGTCTGCTAGGAGCTGAACTGAGCAACAACTAATTTCAAAGACACTGGATAGACAAACTTAACACTTGCACTCTAAATTGTATCTCTTACGTTACGCTCCAAAAGAGCAGCAAAATAAAATATAAACAAATTAGTAAGAATACACATTCTATTAATGATTACACCAGAAAGAGTCTTATGTGAATCATACTCAATACAGGCTGGCAGTAGAAAGAAGCCTACACCTGAGCCTATCACATGGTCCACGCCTGGATATTTAAACCAGGGAGATGAAAATGTTTATCTCCTTTTACTAAACTCCCGACCAAAGTCATCTAGCCAGGTGTTTCAGGCTTTAAGGGAAATAAATAAATAAATAAATAAACAAACTAAACTATCTGACTCCAGAGAGTTGAGAGATTTTACTGCATCAGCAATGCTCTGCTTCAGGGAGCAGTGGACTCAATAAACTGAGTATATAACTTAAGGTATTTATTTTCAGGGTAATTATCAGTCCCTTCAATAACCATCTTTTGTCTTCTGCTTATCCTTATTGGACAGCATTTGAAGTATACGTGCTTGTGCAAGAACAAAATTAAAGTTTGTCTAATATACTTAAAATATACTCCAAATAGGGTATTTTCCATAAAAATTTATTGCGGGCATTTTTACTTTGAAAATGTACTTTTTAATATCTTAGGATCATTCCGTCATACATGCACAATATCTTACTCCATAAGTACTTGTATGAAACCAGTGGGACAACTCATAAGCAGGAAACTGAGCAGGGCTGGCTGAATTTGGTCCCTGGATGACCCATATACACTGTCGAAATACTGGTTTTACTGAAATCAGCAAGACAACAGCCTCTACCTTCAGTTTGGTCAGCCTTACAGCTTAGTGAAGGCTGTCTGGATTCTTCCAACCTGTATCTGTTTTCTTTCCTTTTTCAACAACTTCTCACTCCATTTTCATTCTTTTCTTCTGTTTATGAGTGTTTTAAAGACAACAGTGTATTTAAAACAACATTTTAAAGACCTGACTGTCCTTAAGATGTCATCTTACCCTTTTTTTTTTTCTTTCCATAGGGTTAATTTCTCCTTCCAACCCTCCCAGAAACTCCCTGTTTCCTGTTCTTTATCTCTTACTTGAAATTTTTTCCTCTTCTGGTAATAACTTTTCTCCATACTTTTTTTCCCCCTCACAATAGATCCTCAAATTATTCAGACAATAATTCTTTCCTTCCTTTTTCCAGTGCTACACAGCCTAATGCCACCACAATTGCTGTGCACACGTTCTTTGCCAAATGATGACCATTCCCAGAGGAATCTGCCAATCCCAACAGACCAAATTGAGTATAGCACCAGTGATAATAAGAATACAGATTTACTAAGACTGTTCTAAAGTAAAAGGAGCAACATTTGTACCCTGCACCTGCAGGATTGAAAACAGAATCAAAAGTGTATGCAGAAAAAGGAAAGACTGGTTATGTATGGTAAATCTAACCATTTCAGAGCAAGACAGTTACCTTGTAGTTTGGCTGATTGTCCATTTTACAGAAATCTCTTCAAGTAATCTGTCTACAGTCACGACAGTATTTTCAAACAGAAGACTTAATCTTGGGGCTCAGCTGGTCTCACCTCTCTGTAGGAACCAGCTGCTTAATCTGATCAAGCAGCCATGTCTGTGATGCATCCTTATTCACATACCTAATCCAACCTAGGCTAGACCAGTGGTTTCATTCAGGGATTTGGGGAGGTAGACAATTTGTCATGGTATTACCTCTTCTTCCTAAAAATTCCCACTGCTCTAGAGTTTGCCTCTGTATGTTTGACCTATTTAACTGTAAATATAAGAAGCAGTTTCATGTTTACAGTTATGCACAGAAGAGTGGGACTCATTCTTTCAGCTCAGGCTCTAAGCAGTACTGAGAAATTTGTAAGAATACATGATGGATTATTTCCATGTCTTCACTCTGCTTAGGAGCTGAATCCTTCCAAGACAAGCGTTGAATTTGAAAGGTAGCCAAGCAAACAAAAGTTAGAAATCATTCTAAGCTTCAGTAACAGATCATGAAAGACTTGTACTATGCTCCTTGCTTGAGCAAGAGCTCCTTGTAGACCATTACAACCCTCTATTTGCCTATGTTGTATGGCAGATGTTGGAAGCACAGCGTGTCTGATGCATGTAATTATAGACCTACCTTCTCTATCACTACTTAAATACTGAAGCCCTTATTTGGGCACAGATTCTCAGCATAGCTGTGCAAAAGAAATTAAGAGACGTTTCTAACTTAATGATGTTTAGAGGCTTCACGGCAGTGGAGCTGTGCAGGTCCACGTGCTGGTTAGGAGCTTGTGGTGCGAGTCAAAACTCCAGTACTCACTCTAGCATGTCCCTGCATGATTCAGGTTGCTGCTAGGTACAAACTATTCTGCTCAAAGCTCACATCCTCACTCAAACAAATTCCCATAATCCAAAAGAAGGATTTTATCCTGTCTTCATTTCTAATTTGGCAGGCTGGGACTCAAAATATAATTAGCTCTATTTTTCATTCACAGTGGCAGTTACGAGATCTTTTATGCTGCTGAAGCAGTTAAAGAAGAAGTTTAGGAGGGAATAGTGATCAAAAGTATCATTCAAAATGTACCTCTGGTCAAGATTCCCAAAACACTCATGAGGAGCTTGGATTTTTAAATGATACGTCCTATTCAACAGAAAAGTAAGCTAATGATTATATCCTAAAGCTGACTTGCTATTTCTCTTCTCTCATTCTGGTGATACAGATAACTGGGAAAGTAGTAAGGGCACATTTGCAGCAGACATATTTTTTAGTCTCTGTTTTTAGATATTGCTGCTTCACTCAGACAGTTTTATATTTATTGGAATTTAGACCTAGCATCAAAAATTGAATGGATAAATAAGTCCTCAGGATGAACAATTTCATGCTTATTTTCCAAGATGTTCATATGGTCTACTCTGGGTAAAAAAATAGTTTGAAAAAAAATATTCTCCCACTATTTAGGTTGATTTTTTTTTCTATCCAATACAAATGGCGGAAGCATTTTGAAGGTAACAATCTTAAGGTTCCCATAAGAAAGAACTGTGCAAAATGAACTTTCTGAAACCATGTTTTCATTGCCATAGAGATGCACTAACACCTGTGAAAATTCAGTGTACTGGTTTATTAATGTAATGTATTGCTTAAGAAAATAAAAACCAAATATTCAAGGATAGAGTTACTTGTTACAAATAACAAGATTAATCACATTCATAATCTTAAGATCATATTTTAATATTTTTCCTCATTTAGTCTGTGTCACCTCAGGACACCATCTTGACACCTTACTTGCTACTGACAATGTACCTGTGTTTTAACAATTGTTGATAGGAAGGAAAGAGAAGCTGGGAAAACAGAGAGATAAGTTACCTCTGCACTGCAAACAAATTACATGCCATAAGGCATGATTGTCCATGGCACAAGCTCTAGCTTAGAGTGAATAGAAATAAAAAGAGAACAATTTAGCAAAGTTTTCTGTCTGGTTCAAAACTATGGTAGAAGAAAAAAAAAACAAACCTGTGACTGTCTGAGTACATACTCACTGTTTCAAAGGCAGATTGTCAGCTCTGTAGTTTTGATTTGGGCTGTGGAAAAGATCCAGTCTCTCAACAGGATACTGAGAAACAACTGTTTTTCATTTCTATTCACACTAAGCAGGACCACATGCTGTGGATCATGACTTACTGTGAATGGGGAACAACTCCTTTTGTAGTCCTCTGGTTTCTTTCATGTATTGGTGTAAAATAATGATGGAGCTATTTCCTTCTTGTATCTTCCCTGCCACTTTATGAAATATTATGTCCCATGACACCACAAGTGAAGGAGCAGTAAGTGATCCCTCATGCACAAGCACTACGACTGTCCTGGCATGCAAAAGGGTGAAGAAGGAAGGAAAGTTAAGTCGTCTTTACCCCTCGTTTCTCCTTTGTTGTCTCTTTCATTGCTAGTTATGGGAATACTTCAGCTCAAAGAGAATTGAAGTTAAAATCCACTTCTTGGCATCCTAAAGACAGCATTCCTCTCCAAAGTCCTATAGTCTTTATTTAACATTCTTCTTGACAGAACCTAAATATCATCTGTGGCAATTCTGACTCCCAGTCTCAGTTCTTTTTGTACTGGTACTGGCGATAGTGACACCAGAAATTTAATGAAAGGATAGACAAGATAATACCACATATAGCCCTAAATTATCAGATAACTGAACAGTGAAATTGCCAGAATCTTTAGAGCAACTCAGTCTAGTAGAGCAAAAGGAAACTTCTGAGAACCAGACAGCTTTGGACACAGAAGGTCAAAAATCACATCCTCTGAAGCTTATAAAAGTTAACACTTAATAGCTCAGTGAGGGTACACTACACTAAATATGAAATAAAACAAAAATAAACTGGACTTTTTGGACTCCTGCAAGTCTCCTGTAAGACAACTTATCTACATAGCAAAAGAATTCAAGGCATTTTCCTGAGTCTATTTTTTTCTTCATGAGGAGCAAGTAATATAAATTGGTATAAACATACCTAACTTTCAAGTAGGTGACAGAAAACTGTGAAAAAATATTATGAATGCTATCACGTTTATTGAATCAAGAGAGTAACAGAGAAGTGCAGTGTGAACTCAGTCTTTTCTGGGTAAAAGGGATGCAAAGAATTCAAGGCATTTTCCTGAGTCTATTTTTTTCTTCATGAGGAGCAAGTAATATAAATTGGTATAAACATACCTAACTTTCAAGTAGGTGACAGAAAACTGTGAAAAAATATTATGAATGCTATCACGTTTATTGAATCAAGAGAGTAACAGAGAAGTGCAGTGTGAACTCAGTCTTTTCTGGGTAAAAGGGATGCTTCATCATATCAGACCCACATTTTGTATTTATCATTGTTTAGTTGCACAACCCTTTGGCAGCCCTGATTTTAGCCAGACAGGCTACCACAACCAGAAAAGACTGAAGCTATTCTAAAATCACTTATTCAAAATAATTGCTCTGAATTACAGATTATTTTATTTTACTGAATTTCAGACAAGACCACCAGTAATCTGTATCCCCAGTTCAAAGCAGGAGACTGATTCCTTTTAGAGAAAGAAACACATAAATACAATTTCAAAATAAAATTTCCATTTGAAATAATTATTTTTATATATGAGTTAAGTCACTTACCTAGATCTTTAGACACAAACATTTATAGAAACCTGGCTCTCTTCACTTAGCATGCAGCTTGCAGTGAGCATGATCCACTCTGAAAAACACAGTTAAAATAATGTTATTTTACACACTGGTTTAAGTTCAGGGTAGCCTGAACATGAGGCTGTACTCCCTGCTTAGGAGTTTGAAGATGATAATTAATCTCCCCTTGGAGGCCTTATTACTCTGAAGCATAATTTAAATTCCACCCAGTGTCATCCCATTTCTGCATAAATAATAATATCTTTCCCAAAGACAGTGCTGGTGTTCACTGCTCTATCTCCCCACATCCATGTGTCTAAAAGTAAATGGTCAGGAAAGTCATCCTCAACACAGACTTTTTGCTCCTCTGTAATATTTGAGCTACATTCTAGATAGATTATGTATAAAGTCAGGATGCACAGAAGAAAAATGTACTTGCTTTTGAAACACTGACAGAGTCTGGGTCTTTAATGTTATGCAACAGGGTAACTTGAGACAGAGAGGACTGAACAAAAATGTTCTAATGAAAATAAAGCGTTCTGCTGGCAGTGATAAATGAGCCAGCAGAACCAAAACACAGCAGGTGACCGAGTATCTCAGGTAGGACTTCCTTTATTCATTTTAGGAGTCTTTCTATTTAAACCAGTGAACTATCATGAACTTTTGAATGAATAGCTTGTAGCTTGCTAAATTTGGTAAGCAGTCTGATTCTTAACATACCTTTGCTACTTCATACGCTTTGACCTGCAATGACATGAGAAAACATCTAATATTTTTTCAGTGCAATTTAATATCTCCAAATTAATGGGTTTCTAATAAAGTAGGGAAAAGTAGAGGTTAATATTTCCTTAGACACTAGGTAAAATGGCAGATACTAAGTTCTCATTAGAATATGAAATTAGATCACAGTTTGATTTATTAAACACAGCATTACTTATTAGATTGAGTCAAGTGTCAGGGTATATTAAAAAAGACCTTTTAAAATAGAGAAAACTGTTAAAACTTGCTTCTTAGCTAATATAAGGTCATTAATGTTTAATTTCAATGATTACTTGGACATAGCCTGTTCTTCATTGTACAATCAGTCATTTTAGTTTATTGTGTGGTCTTCTCAAAGCCATGGTAGCCTACAACTGCACGTTATGTTCAATCCTTCACTGTACACTTATGCACAAGTGGATATTTCCAGAACAATTTGAATTGCATGCTACCTCAAAGTACAAGGTCAAGCTTCCCAGCCCTATTGCAGCGCTACAGGCTTGGGGAAGAGTGCTGGAAAGCCTGCCCAGCAGAGAAGGACCTGGGGGTGTTGGTCGACAGCCGGCTGAACATGAGCCGGCAGTGTGCCCAGGCGGCCAAGAAGGCCAATGGCATCCTGGCCTGTATCAGAAATAGTGTGGCCAGCAGGAGTAGGGAAGTGATCGTGCCCCTGTACTCGGCCCTGGTGAGGCCGCACCTCGAATACTGTGTTCAGTTTTGGGCCCCTCACTACAAGAAGGAC
>NW_008794407.1:4978002-4983147 GCF_000699145.1 Aptenodytes forsteri | reverse complement strand
GAGTCCCCATCCCTGGAGGTATTTAAAAGACGTGTAGATGAGGCGCTTAGGGACATGGTTTAGTGGGCATGGTGGTGTTGGGTTGACGGTTGGACTCGATGATCTTAGAGGTCTTTTCCAACCTCAATGATTCTATGATTCTATGATTCTATTGGATGCATTAACCACACTGGCAGAGCCTGGTACTTTGACCCCAGTGAGTGTCCTACAGTACTGGCAGCAATTTCACAGGACATCTGAGCTGATAAATCTTGCTTGAATTTAAATCCAGAGATCATAGACTTAGTCCTTGCCATCTTCTTGGAGGCCATTCAGTGTAACAATTACGACTGTCTGTCTTAGCAAGTAGCAAAAAGGTTGTGTTTGACCTCAACCTGTAACTCTATCCTCCTCCCTTCCAAAACAAGTAGATATTAGCAACAAAACACCACACTGTAAAGCTTCTGAATTGCGGAACAGAACATTTGCATTTGAAACTACTGGGCCTTAGTAGAATACATTCAGACAACTTTTATTTTCAGGGAAATAACATGGGAATCCACTTTCTCTCAATTTTTGATTTAGGATGCTATCCCTAGGGTTATCCAATCAATAGCTTAAGAGGGGCTAACAGATACAGGCCAAAAACAGGGTCTCATTGCAAGCAGTAGTAACTGAAGAGAGTTGAAGTACAATACAGATTTTTTACATCAGAATTTGTGGTCCATTGCACTCAGCTCCTAGCAAAGATTGAGCATGCATTAAAATGCACATATTCAAATAGTCTGACTTCAGACTACACATGACTCTTCATGCACACAGAAGTCACCAGATATATTTAGTGTATGTAAGAGCAGGGTCTTAATCACTAACTTAAATGTTATTTGAGACCTAAACTTTATTTGAAACTTGATAACTTTACAGGTTTGGCTAGGCTTCCATGGCAGGCAGGCCAAGATGGCTTAATGTCAGTTCACAGAGAGACCAGTGTATAGACTTTGGCACAGGTTGTAGAGTAGACTATACAAATATTTTATTGCTTATTATCTAATAAAAATCTTGGAATAAGAACTGAGTGAACAGCTTGCTTACAAAGATAATAATTCTCTTCCTATGCAGTAAACTTGTGTAATGATACTTTTGATACAGTTCCAATAATGTTTGTGTAATAGAGCATGATCAAATAAAATAAAGATATGAGGAAATCTTCAGTCTAAATTAGTGGTTAGATGACAGAGACTAGAGGAGGACATAACTCTATTAATACATTATATATGGTCTGCACACACAAAACCATTAACAATGCAATACATTATAAAGTTTTTGTGTCTTGATACCATTTTTTAGACACAAAACTGTTCATTTGTAATTACCCAGTATATTAGAGACAAAAGGTAACAATAAAAGCTATACAAACCTTAATACTTGCATGATTTATAAACAAATATACTAAGTTGACACTTGTTTCTTTTATATTTGCTTTAAAGTAAAAGAAGTGCTGCTTAAGCTCATGAATCTAAAACACTGAATGAGATCACACAGATCCTTTGGAAATTTTCCCTTGATTTAGGAAATCTTCACAGCAAGTTCATTTTCACAGTGCAGACAAATTAACTGCTATCGCTTGGATAACAGGCTTAAGATCTGCTTTTCTAGTATCAATATATTGATTTATGCTATTGAAGACCAATATAGAAAGCTTCTCACCAACTCACATTCTACTGGTAACAGAAGACTACGTGAAAACCAAGTGAAACAGTGCAACCAGAAAACTCACTCGAAACTGCAAAACCACCATGGTTAAAATTTCTAGCTAAATGACAGGTAACATTTTGGTCTTACAGAAATTCCAGCTATTGTGCAAAATAAGTAGCATACTGCACAAACCAAATTCTGCTGGTTTTTTTTGCACATGCAGAGATTTCCACAGAGAGACTATTGATGTGATTCTGCATCACAAGTACCTAGGAAGGTCAAATCCTTATATTACAAGGAAGTTAATACCAGCTGCATTGATTCAGATTAACAAGTAGGAGGACAAGGCTGCTTTACTTAGGGTTACAGTTTTTTCTTCCTAGTAGAAAAATCCTTTCTATATAGCCCCCTGTGAAATGACACAGTGCAGAGAGTGGGTATATTCGTTGCACACTATAAGGACAGATTTTACACTGTACCTACTGACACAATGATAAAGCTACAGCTATCGCAACTTATTCAAAAATCAATTCCTTGTTACAGGCATTTTACAATTGTGCTAGAAGCATCTTGAAAAGATCTGCTATTCTCACTGTGGGTGTGAAAAGTACTGGCAACTACTCATGTACCTTAGAAATGATAACTAATAAATCACTTACTGCAGTAGCAATAGTATTCTCTGCTATACTAAGACATGATAGTAGTACTTATCTAATAAGGTAGAGGAACTACGATCACTGTAGGAAAATGGGGGTTAGTATTTATTTTAACAGATTTTCAAATCTTAAAAAAAACTCTATTATGTTGAAGCCAAGTGAGAAACTCAAGAAAGCAACATGGCAGATATTACATATTAACAACAATCTGCGTTTTTAAAAAAAATGCTTATTATAAATACGTGTACTATTTTGTGAAACTCTTAAGCTTGGTACATTTACATCTTCAGAGAAAACTTCAGTTATAGCAACTTAATAAGAAAGACTTCTAACTGGTAAGGCATTGTTCAGCAAAAATAGAAGAATTATAAATGAAAATTTAAATCCTGAACCTTTTCTCGTATTTCATATTTACTCAAGTGTTTTTGTATTTCCAAGGAAGATGTGTTTACACCAAAAAGTGTGATTTGGTGGGCTCTTCCCCCCCTCTGCTTCTTTTTAATCTCATAGCTTGGTATGGATAAGAAACACTGTGGCAATAGTAATAAGAAGATCATAAGTAGATCAGAGATCATAAAATTATAAATACATTAACTTGAAGTGGATAGTGTAAGCTGCAGGAACTACTACTTGATAAACTTCACAAAAGATATCACTGAAGAACCGAAGTTGCAGCTAAAGACTATGCTGCTTCTCAGGTGAAATTTTGGGAATGGACTGGAAGAGAGATGCTAAATGCAGTCTGAATGCCAAATGAATTCAAAAGAAACCATAGCTTTGTGGGGTTGCAGCTGGGGGAGGGGAAAGATTTTGAAAGACTACTAAAATTTCAAAGCTGCACAGCAGAAGAGAAATCCCTTGAAAAATAATGTGGTAATGGAGAAAGAAACACTAAGAGAAAGGATAGCCCTCCTGTTTTTATGAGCATAACTCTGTAAGAAATTTCAGCCAGTAAATTAACTGTACCTCCAGCTGAAAGCAACGATGAGGCCAAAGCGAAACAACTCAAACAGCTGTTTGCTAATACAATGAGTCAGCATTGGTAAACAACAGATTTCAGAAATTGTTGTGAAAGATATGAAATCATTCATTACAGGAATAATAGAAATACAAAATAAGACCATTTGCAACTGGGATACAGCTGGCTGAAATAATTTACTGTTTAGAAAGGATGGAATTAGGATTAAAGATTGTGGTACAGTACTGCGTACTCATCAAAAAGACTAAATAAAGATAACATTCTTCATAGGTAAAAAAAACACTTCCTGGGAAGACTTCATGGGGATATGTTAAATAATTCTCCTGCATCAGGGCTGGAGAATGATTAAATTTTTTTGTAAGATTATGTGAGATATATAAAGTAGTGTTACTTTTATAATTCCTACCGACTACTTAGCATTTATCTTCTGATCCTTATCAATCCACAATAGTAAGTCTCAGGCATGCTTGGATATGAATATGTAGTAAATTCCTAAATCAATTAGTCACTCATGCAGTTCTGGTAAACACTGAAGATGCTGTGAAAAAACACACAATATTTGGTTGAGAAATCCCGAGATGATTCATTTCATTTCAACTTGGCACCCAAAATAGAAATGGATAAAAACCTAAGGAAAAGTATTTTAGTATGGCAGACAGAAAAATTAGGAAGATGATTAATAAAGTTAACAGAAGAATACAAAGATTTGAATGTGAAGTTGGAGGCACTGAATTTTAATAAAAGTGCAGTATCTGGAGTCCTCACAAAGAAAAGAGAAAATCAGAAGGCTGACAGTCTGTGTGGATAAGTAAGCAAAAAAGACAGAATTTTAAGAGTAAATGAAACTATCTATAAAGATACGGATAAAGGATCAATAAGTTACATAAATCAAAGACAGAAATACAAATGTCTGTAAGCATATTTGAACTGCACTTTTCTAAGGAATTTAAAATAGCGGAAAATCAGTAATCTAAAGATAGGGTAATGGAAATGACTGCATCAAATGTAGAAGTGAGTTTACTTTGATAAAATTGAAGGGCAAGAAAAGCCACAAACAGGGAAACTTATAGAATTCTGGTAGCAAATTTTCAATTAATCAATCAATGTAGAAGTTGTAACCTGGGACTAATGAACAGAAAGCCTACCACTATTCTTACTGTTAGAAGTATGTACAAAAAAAAAAAAGGAAAGCAAAATGCCTCAGCTACTATAAGCCTGTTAGTTTGAGTGCTGTCCAGAAACAACTCAGAAATAAAATGACAAAGAAAAGGTAATTGTACATGGAGGGAAGTGGACTAAAAGCAACATGGTTTTATCAAACATGAGAATGTGCCTTTGTTGCCTTATCAACCTTCTCAGACAAATGCAATGCATCCATGCTAATTCATCTAAATTTAAGCAGAACCTCTGATATAAATGCCTCATGGGAAATATACCCTTTATATATATATATAAAAAATATATATAGCTGTATATATACAGCTATACCAAGGACCCACCGGTCCTTGAAATACGCCTCATGGGAAATATACCCTTTATATATATATATAAAAAATATATATAGCTGTATATATACAGCTATACCAAGGACCCACCGGTCCTTGAAATACGCTTTCCTGAGGTAGTCTATGCCAAGGATGCACGGAGCATCTGGGCCAGTCACAATGGGCTGCTACTGCCACTCATTCCCAGTTAGGCTCACTTCAGCCTCCAATACAGTTAACTGTTGGGATCTCCCTGTCACTCCAGAAATGCAGATGGTTTCTGTCCCTTTATAGCTTGATGGCATGAGGGTACACTGTGCACTGGTGTCTACTAGAGCCTTATACTTCTGTG
>NW_008794407.1:4954525-4976985 GCF_000699145.1 Aptenodytes forsteri | reverse complement strand
TGGAGTAGTCTGTGTGCCTGTCGCGGGGCGTGTGGAGTAGCCACAGTGCCTGTTGGGGTGGGGCGTGCAGTAGCCATGGTGTCTGTCATGGGGGGGTTGGAATAGCTGCAGTGCCTGTTGGGGGCATTGGAGTAACTGCTGTTCCTGTCAACAGGGTTGATCTCTGGATGGTATACTTAAATAATTCTTTAACCTTAAACAAGACCTGAACCCCATTCAGGAGACAGAGCAATAGGACCATGCTGGCTTGAACATCCCAAGGATATTCAAAATTCTCAAGAGCTGTTGTAACTTGCTTGAAGGAGCGGGGGGAAAGTGTCCCACCCTGTCTCCCCCATAGATTGGTTCCCTGAGGAGAAAAGGAAAAAGGTGTAATTATTAATACTGTCCAAAAATAGATGCATTATGGATGCATATAATTAAAAAAAAAAAAATCATATAGGAAAAAAAATCTATTCAAACCAATATATATTTTTTTTTTTTAATAAGAAAATCCAGTACTATTTTTCTTGCTGAAAAATGGTTTCACACCAGGGTGGTTGTAAGAAAACTACCAGCTCAAAAAAAAAAGGATAATTCAAGACAGGTAACATAGTTATGTATGTAATTTCCTAGATATGATTCCCACAGTATGCAGTAACACAACTCCCTAAGTTCTTTTTAAGTTCTGCAAAGGACTAATGGGCCTCCGATAACTGGCTGTAAACTAAACAACACTCTAAACCTATTCTGGATTATTTGCAACAATTTACTTGAGCTAGAGTATGCTACACTGAAAGCTAGCTGAAGTTAGTATAGCTCATTTGAAAAGTGTGAGAGGTTGATTGAGACGCTATTATATATTTTTAAGAAATGAAATCCATAGAATGTGTAGCTGTAATAACACTTATGCCATGTATAATGCTGTAGTCAGCACAAAACAAACTGAAAGATAACAAAATGGAGAATGCTATATTCTGCATTTCCCTGATCTGAATGAGCAACTGAATGCTCAAATAGATAATATCCCAGACTAATTTTGGGAGTATATAAACTAGCTAGATAACTAAGTTAATAAAATATTTCAACCATACTGGCAACTGGAAGCCATTAAATGTATCTAGCAATAGTCAGCACAAAACAAACTGAAAGATAACAAAATGGAGAATGCTATATTCTGCATTTCCCTGATCTGAATGAGCAACTGAATGCTCAAATAGATAATATCCCAGACTAATTTTGGGAGTATATAAACTAGCTAGATAACTAAGTTAATAAAATATTTCAACCATACTGGCAACTGGAAGCCATTAAATGTATCTAGCAATAGTGAAATTACCTTCTGGGATAGTTGGAAGCAAATTTTTTCTCACTCCCAGATTTTAAGTAACGTCAATGAAGACACAGGAGATGTTTTTAGCAGCTATGTAGTTTCTTTGTAAATCTGAAAGAGGGACAATGCCTGGAGTTGTATCCTAGGACTGGTCAATTTCTGATTATTTCAAAATGTCCTGAAGTTACTATCTGAAAATATATGAAGTGAAACTTATTTGCTCTGAGAAGATGTTAGGCTCTTAGGTTTTGCATTCTCTCTGAAGTACCGCATCAAAAATTACACACACACACACACACAAACAAACTAAGCAATCACCTCAGAGGACTGAGGTCTAATCCTCCTTCCTCTGCTTTGTTCCACCTTTCCTTTCCCCCCCACTTCATCTACAGGGAAGCTTAAAATGGATTTGGGATAGGGTACAAAGCTCATCTCAACAAAAAAATGCATCTATTTTATAATTTCTGCTAAGTTATCCATGCACCTTGAAAATTTAGTGGAAAGAATGTAAGGAAAGTTACAAAAAGTAATAAATGCATTTGAGTACATACATGTTTAGAAATAAGGAAAAGTTGGCAGGAATGCCTGCAAGACAGAAGTATTGTCTTAAGCGTCTCTAGCCAATATGAATATATGAAAGTGCTTCTGGTATTTCAAGTAATGCTCAAGAAACATTTTTAATTTTGTTTCACACATGCTTTGTCTAATCAGGTTTTTAAGTCTTTCAAGTCACTCAGAAAATGACCCACTGGGACCCTCCTGAAGGTGACATGAGGAAAGTCTATGAGTTAAAGTGAAACTCTCAACAAAAATATCATTAAAAAATTATATTGGATAAAATTTTTCTGAGCCCTTCTATACCCTGAGAAACTTAAAATTATATAAATGTATATCAGGTAGCTAACAGTTGTCATGTTTTAAATGTGTATCACCTAAAGTCAGATCATCATTCTAACTCCACTGAGTTGAGTTCAGTATATTCAACATTAAACTACCCTCTTAGTCATTTTTGCATTGCACAGTGGAACACAGATTAAACCCTATGCTAAGACCAATTCAAGCTGCTGTAGTTTACATGGTACAGTGAACTGGGAAAATACTACCTCTGATACCTATAGAAACATAACTCCATTGGTATGGCACCAGTCTTGGGCTAGTTATACCTGCCATTCATGGTTAATTAACTAAGGCACAGCATAATGCTGCTGTTAACTTCCAATTACAGACACTGTTCATGTCAAAAGACCACAGGTTGGGTGTCTCTATTGTATTGTATGGTAAAGTGCAGATGTGCTCCAATATAGTAGCAGAAACCCACAGTAATACAAGATGCAAGAAACAGTTGCTCTGTAAATATCTATTTAGAGTATATACTATATATGAAGAGTATCTTTCACAACCCCAAGAAACACTCATATAAAAGAAAACTAATTCTCTATTAAACGTCAAATTCTCATAAATAATTTCTTTACAAACTGAATGAAAATTAATAAGACTTTTTATACTCCTTAAACACATTGGAACTGAGGAAAAAAACGTGTAAAAACCAAAATGATTTTCAGAAGCTAAAATGTGTTAATGACAATTTTTAGAAACAACTACTTTCTTTTTATTGAAATAACTTGCTCCACTAAGAGATTTCAATTGAAAACAAACTTTTTTTTTAATGTTTAACTAAATTTAGTGTTTTGTTTTTCAGTCTGTTCCCTTTAATTAAACTACACACTGCAGAATATAGACTACTTTCTGAATATTAATTATAGTTCCCTTGAAGTCTCCTAGGTCATTAAAATATGATTAGCTAAAGGCTTTTCTTAGGTGGAATGAGTAATACATATCAAATATACAGACCCATTTCAAAAGTTTACGATGATTGCCTTATTGGGATTCAGATATTGAGAAAAATCCATCTGTGTTGGTTCAGTGGCATAGGTGAACAGTTCAATTCCCGAAGATGCGCAGCATGACAAACACAATTCACAACACCTGGACTATCAAGTTAGCCACCTCATGCTGAAGGGTCTGCAAACTACTAAGCAGCACACAGATATTCCTGCTGAGTATATTACCTAAAGTCTCCTCTTCCTTAATTATTTTTATCAGATTACTGTAAATTACCCCTGTGCTGTGGCTTATTAAAAAATGAATCTTGTTTCCATGGCAATAAATTTGTTTTACCAATTTGTAATAAATGGATATACTAAAACATTTGCAAAAATGGATTTCCATTTCAGTTTAGATGTAAGCAAGCATCAGATAAATCTGTCCGTGAAGAAATGGGTTATGCAACATTACATCACTTACTTAGTATTGCCAAATTCTCCTTTTGGGGGTTAGCCATAGTTCCAATTAGAAAAAAAATCTGTAATCATCATTATCAATCTGTATGTCATTTTAAGGGACATATTTTTATAGTTATACTCAATTAACACCATCAGAAAATGGGGAAATGTTATATTACCCACTATCTGGGGAAATCTTCCATCCAGAAATGGTCTGAAACCATCTTGCCTTCATGGAAATCAGACCACAGCAACACCTCCAACAGCTCAACTTACATGATGGCATATTCTGAACTATTTTGTAAAATCCTCATTCTTGACTTTGTATCAAATGGTAAGAGGAGAAAAAAATAAACATTGCAGCCCCTCCTAATCCATCTCTTTTGGTCCAGCAAGTTGCAATGAAAAATGTTTTCCAGGTCGTGTATGTGTCCCAAGAGCTGTAAAGTTAATCACAGCAGCCGTGGGATGAGATGGCACATCCCTGACTGTCAAGCCTAAAATTCAGGTATCAACACCAACCACAACTGTAGTGTCAGCACTGTGCTGACCACAAGACACTAGACAAGTAACTATCACAGTTGGGTCTTGTATTTACTCTTCCTATAAACCACTTATGGACTGATTAACTGGATCTAGACTGTGCCTCAAAGCCAGTATACTACTTACGAGTACAGTACTAACGCACCTACACACACACACACCTTGGCACGTCCTGAAGCTCTTCATGTAGTGGAAGGAGAATGATCCTGATCTGCTCTGTAAAGCCCAGAGGATGGGCACCACCTAAGGAACTAGGTAAAATGTAACAAAACCCCCCAAATTTACTTCAGACTGGCAGCTCAATGAATTATACTACGCATTATAATAGCACAAGTGGCTAAATATCCAGAAAGTTCTTAAAATCAAACCCTTTGAACTCCCTTCTTTCCAGATTAACACTACATGCGTGATAAGAGTCTGCCCAAGAGTCCAGATAGATAAAGCATGGATAATCCTCTAGGCTGCCATAGGTATTCCCGATGAGAGTAGTCTGGGTAGATGGGAGAAGTGCAGCTCTATTTTATTCAAAAACAGCATTAAAGTGGACTGTATAATCAGAGCAGATACAGGCAGTGAGCTCCACACAATATTATTCATACCTCTCTGTGAAACATCTGTAGAGTGTCACTGAAAATAACAGAAAAAAAATGGCGTTTTAAACCAGAATAGTTTAAAAAAAAAAAAAAAGAGAGAAAGAAAAAGAGGAGTTGAAAATACCTATCTGCACATACTTATCTCTCAAGTAAATGTGGGATGAATAAGGAGCTCCTGTCCAAGATCAAACATCAAAAGGAAGTCTACAAGAGATGGAAGCAGGGTAGTGTAACCCAGGAGAAATATAGAGATGCTGGCTGAGCATGCAGGGATCGGGTTAGGAAAGCCAAAGCCCACATGGAGCTGAATCGGACTACAGACATGAAGGGCATCTATGGATACATCATCAGAGAAAACACAGGCCCACTGCTGAATGAAGCAGGGCACCTGGTGACAAAGGACATGGAAAAGGCTGAGGTACTCAATGCCTTCTTCGCATCAGCCTGTACCAGTGAGATAGACCTTCACGAATTCCAGGCTCCTGGGACCTGTGGGAAAGTCTGGAGCAAGGAATATTTACCCTCAGGGAAACAGTATCCGGCTAGTGTATATTTAAACAAACGGTACATGGGCAGGGCTGTGGGACCTGATGGGATGAGTTGGCTGATGTCATTGTGAGGCCACTCTCAGTTATGTTGTAAAGGTCATGACGAGGACTGGGAGAAAGCAAATGTCACTGCTAACTCCAAGAAAGCCAAAAACAGAATCCAGGGAACCACCAGCCAGCCAGCCTCACCTCCATCCCTGTAAAGGTGATGGAGCAAGTAGCATGTCTGGAAACGGCTTCCAGTATTAAGTACAGGAAAGTGATTGTGAGTAGTCAGCATGGATTTACAAAGGGGAAATCATGTTTAACCAATCTGATAACCTTCTTTGATGATGGAACTGGATCAGTGGAATAGGGGAGAGCAGTAGATATTGTTTATCTTGATTTTAGCAAAACTTTCAGCACAAATTCCCATAACATCCTCACAGACAAACTGATAGAGTACAAACCAGATAAATGGACAGTGAGTGAGAAGGATTGAAAGCCCGCTGAACTGCTGGGCTCAAAGGGCCAGATCAATGGCATGCGGTCCAGCTGGAAGCCAGTCACTAGTGGTGTACACTAGGCATCAAGATGGCATCCACTACTGTTTAACCTCTTTATAATGACCTGGACGATTGGGCAGAGGGCACCCCAGAAAGTTTGCAGATGATACAAAACTGGGAAGAGTAGTTGATGCACCAGATGGGTGTGCTGCCATTCAGAGGGACCTCGACAGGTTGGAGAAATGGGCTGACAGGAACCTCACATAGTTCAATAAAGAGAAGTGCAAAGTCCTGGGGACTGGATAACCAGCACCTGAGGAGGAATAACTCTATGCACTCCTACAGGCTGGTGCTGACTGGCTGGAAAGCAACCTTTCCAGAAAGAAAAGGAGAAAAGAAAGGACCTGGGGGTCCTGGTGGACACTGAGCTGAACATGAGCCAGCAATATGCCCTTCCAGAAAAGACAGTCAACAGCATCCATCCTTTGCTGCATTAACAGGAGTATTGCCAGCAGGTTGAGGAAGGTGATCCTTCCTCTCTGATCAGCCCTTGGGAGACACATCTTAAGTGCTGCATCCAGGTCTGGGTTCCCCAGTACAAAAGAGACATGGACTTACTGGAGTAAGTGCCGCAAAGGGCCAACACAGATGATTAAGGCACTCATGCATCTTTCATGTGAGGAAAGGCTGAGAGAGCTGGGACTCTTCAGCCTGGAGAAGCAAAGTCTCAAGCGATTCTTATCAATGTGTATAAATACCTGATGGAAAGAATAAAGATGACAGAGCCAGACTCTTCTCAGTGGTGCCTAGCAGAAGCAGCAGCAATGGGTACAAATTGAAATACAAAAAATTCCAGTTAAAAATTAAAAAAAAAAAATCCACAACCCTAAAATAACTGTATTTGTTTTTAAACTGTGAGGTGGTCAAGCACAAGAAGGCAGATGTGCAGTCTTTTTCCTTTTAAGATATTCAAAACCTGACAAGAAACAGTCTTAAGTAACTGTAGTAACTAGATGATCTCTAGATGTTCCTTCCAATCTCAGTGACTGTTTGATGGAATTCATCTAACCATTTCATAAACACAGAGAGACAACTCTCTCACTGCAAGCCATCAGATGCTTAATTCTTTTTTTTTCCACCCAAAAGTGGCACAATTCTGACACAGTGTTTGGATTTGTCATAATGTCATAAATAAGATGTTACCATAGCAGCAGTAAGGAAATTAATTCTTTTTTTTGTGTGTGAGCCTTGACATTTTGAAATACTTAGATGTGCTAATTAAAAAAAAAAAAAAAGCTATGAATTTGAAACTTTAACAAAGAGAAAAGGGTGACTCCAACTTATAAGCCATGGATGTTAAAAGACATCAATGAACCTAGTGTAGAAATCAAAATTGGACAAGGAGCAAGAAAAATGGCCCCAAAATGTGTTATAGCACCACTTAATACACTAAGCAGAAGAGGAAATAATATACCGTTATTTATGGGTGACATTAAATTATGCTGAATCCTTAGCATGTACGCCAACTGGAGATCTAGTTATTTATAGTGTGGAACATTTTCAATGGAAAACTCTATCTCAACCTGGTTTGGGGAAACTTTGAGTCAGTTCTTTCTCCGAATGGCTAAAATATATAGTTCTATAATGCTCTATTAAGCATCTGCTTCTAAAAATATATCTTAAAACAACAGCTAGTTCTGACTGTTATACATAAACAGATCTTTTCTATTGATTGGTGACACCTTAGTTTTATTTGGCATCCTGTATTTAGTATTGCTGTTCTTTCACATTAGAAAAGATCATGGTTCTCTTGTGTTTATACACCCCATCCTTACATTGACTTTAGCTTTTTTGTTTATGACACCTTAGTCAATGTCTTGGACATCTTTTAAAGACAAATTTAACCTGGCAAAACAAGATGATTAATTTAAATAGTTCTTTCCCAAATCTTGGCCTAATTCTTCTTCCAATGAAGTAACTTTCCTTTTTACTTATGAGAAGATTTTTGCAAAGAAATATTTTCACTGTCTCAATACTGTTTTTTAATTCTTTTCCTTTCAGAAAGTCTTTTCTGCAGTTCTATTTTTAAATAAGCAAGAGATTATAGTGTAAAAAATTTTTAAAATCTCATGTTTTCCACAAAAATTTATTTTCCTTCAGTGCAGTAGAGCAGTGCAGAAGAATGTATTATCCTAGTGGTCAAAACTTGCATGGAAGTCCCTGAGCAATGTCAGAAAAAGATTTCTGTATTTACATACAGTTCTAACCACTAGATTTACTTTAAATGATTTGTGACCAGTATTTTTACCTCTGCTTCAGTTTTAAAAAAAAAAAAAAAAAAATCTTATCAAACTAAGGATGTCAATTAGCAATCAAGAATATCTTGATCTTTTTCTAAAGAAGCTCAATGTCCTATTTTCATCTTACTATGAAAATATCTACTCAAAAACCTCTGTCCATAAAAAGAAGAAACTCTGCTTCCCCAAGACCACTTAACAACGTGGCACATCTCTCTTCCCCAAGACCACTTAACAACGTGGCACAGCTCTCCAGAGCTTGCAAAGCACACAAAAAAGGCTGCAATACTTTTTATTGATAAAATGTGATAAAATGGGGTTTTCTCAAGCTATGCTCATATACTAGCTTTATTTTTCTCAGTAGCTGTCTAAAATACCAAGCATAAGAATGGAAAAGATATATACTTACAATTGAGTCTTGACATTACAGCAAGACAAAAACAATTAGCCCGTGAACTTTGCTAGCTGGGCTCTGCAGGTATTTGTGTTGATGTTGCCCAGTGTCATTCAAGCCTTGGTTAACATAAAAATGTCATCTGTGTTGGCTTCTTTTTCTGGCAAGGACTGTAATTTGTCTTGACTTCAGTTGTACAATAAAATCTGATCCAACTTCTATGCAAGTTTTTATTGAATCAGATAGCAAACGGCAGACAATAAATGTTCCACTCTAAAGTCCTGACATAAGGACGTTGTGTGTCAAATCAAGGGACGGAAGGATACAGGACTGGTAGGAAGAAATTCTGTGCTAGTGAAGTTGATGTACTTTGCCACTGATTTCCCCGGGGTCAGGATTTCATTCGCAGACAAGGAGCAGAAGAACAGAATGGCACAGTGATTTACACAGACAACGCTAGGAGGAGTGGTAAATGAAGAAGAGGTATGAGAAGAGTACTCAGGATTAACAGAGAAATCTAAATTACAAACAATGGTGGCTAACATGAACAAATGTGAAAAGGAAGGAAGCTAGTGCTTATGATTTTAGACGTGCAATCAAAGCCCTATTTTAAAAGGGTTAAGGCAGTAGGAGGAAGCAAATACAGAAGACGTTATCAGTGTTGAAGCATAACACTGAACTTCAGTTTCTTTACTGTAAATGCTGTAGTTGAGTTTAAGCCATTTAAGCAAGAACAAGGAAAATGCTATCTTTATCTTACTGACAACTTCATAAAATGGGTTTCTTTAAAGAAATGTCTGACACTAACAGTAACCTTTAACAATGTCCATGGGAACTGCAGTTGGACAACTGTAAGTCTATGTAAAAATATATGTGTGTGTGTGCAAGCTTATGTTTTTATAAAACACATATATACCATTTCTGTTCTTTATATAACCTATTGTTTAAACACCTACAAAATACACATTTAAAATAGGTATAAGGGAAAACATTATAGAAACTTGTCAAAAGAAGTATAAGGCTGTTATTTCAACACTGGGCTACTTAACATGGAAGGGCTCTTGCAACAGAAATAGAGGCAGATAAAGAGCCATCTGATAGACAGATGTCCTCAAGTGAGAATTAGCGATGTCCATATAAACAGAAGTACATTTAAGTGATAACATAGGCAACCCCCCACCCCAAAAACACTAATGACAGTGCCAACAGATTCTTGATAGACCGAGGAAGCTAAAAACTACACAAAAAGTGTTACATACGCTATTACTAAACACAGCTCAAAATCACTGAAAAAACTGAAGAGTCTGAGCTATATACTAGAAACAGTGAGTTACTGGTAATGACAGTGCTGCTCACAGCAGACAATCAACATAAAAATCTGACTGCCAGTGCACCTGCAAGTGTGAAGTATGACTTTCTCAGAGACTGCTAAAATGTCTTCCTTAAATAATCTTTACAAGTCTGCACAGCATGTCCTCCTCAGTTTACAGTCTTTGCTGCATCCTAACTTTCTGTAAATGCTTCCTGTATGTGCTTCCGTCTGCTTAAATCTGACTTTTTATGAAAGCAGATGTAAAAAATTTTATGAATTTTTCTATCAACAAATCTAAACAGAAAGGTATTTTTTCAGCTTGCTCTCATGGTAACAAACCCAACTACCCCATGAGCTGGTTGGAAGCCAATGATCCCAGAACCAGGGATTTGGTACAGTTGGCCATTTAGAAGACAGCAATCAAAGCTTTAAAAGCAAGGAGTCAGTTATGGTCTGGCTCCCTCATCCTTATTAACTGGACTAAAAGGAAGCGGGGAGCTGGAAGTTCCTGTGTTCTGGATGCCTGACTGAAGGGAAGGTGAAGGGACAGGCAGTGCTTCCCAAATTCCCCAAACTAGCTAGTTAGTGGGTTGAAAAATTCTTTGTCGGTTGAGTCACATTAAACTCGCCAATAAATGTTAATTCTTTTAACAGATTAAACTTGTCAACAAATCTGGATAGTCTGACATTGCTCGTACACAACATGCAGTCTGATAGGAGCAAAAATTGTGCTTACTTCAGAGAGCAGCTGTACGACTTCCTTGTTTACAGTGCTACTGCAGCATGCCAGATTAATCCAAACCTCCATTTCTGTATCTATAATTTTGCAAGAAGACTTCTGGGTAGACAGGTATTTATGTGCCTGATTTGCAGGCTCCTGCAATGCACATATAAGCTCTTCTGTCTACAGGGGTTTCAGCAAGATTTATGTAGGTAGTAACCACACAGATTTAGGAGTCTGCCTGCACACCTTGCAGAGTATAATCAATGCCTAGCATATATTTAGACACCATATTGGTCATACAGATAAGTGGGGAAAAGTCTATTATTTCAGAAAGTTTGATCCTGAATGTCAACATTTAAAGCAGCAATATCACAGAATATTCACACAGCTGCAGAACTTTCATTATTATTAAAATACATCTCCATGAATATTATTATTATTAAACATTCATACAAACCATTAACTTTGTGTGATCCTTGCAAGGGATCGTAAAAGGACAAGGTCTTTTCCTGGAAGATTTTAAAATCCAAATTAGGCAAAGATGAGTTAGAGTATGCATAAAACAGACAAAAAAGAGGGATTTAGAAAAGAAGATTAATACGAACTGTGCATATTTTAGGGACAAAAATTTATTAATATAATTCACTGCACAGAGCAACTTAAGGTAAGACATGCGAGATGACACGGGAGGGGAAAATCATGAATGTAACTAAGCAGGAAGAAGTGGATTGGTAACCAAAAAAGGAGTCTCAGAGAAAACTATTTTAAAAGGGAGTAACATAAATACCAAGAGTAAATATATACTCTGAAGAAACAAATACAGTCAGAGCAACAGAAAAAGCAAGACAGCCTAAAAAGTTCAAACAAAATTTACAAGCAGTTAAAGCTCTCAGAATTTCCAGTGCCTCTTCTCCTCTACAACAAGCTGTAGTTCGAAGGCTGTTTTGTTGGGGTTTTTTTCCCCCCATAGATATTATCCTAAATTTACTCTTCCCAAAAGGAGCAAACAGCACCATGTTTATCATATGATATTACAGAGACACTTGTTTCATTCAAAAACCACCTCCTCAGACAGTGCCTGTACCACATTGCTTTTTGCTGACTTCAGTTTCAGTGGAAATATCATTGCATGCTTGCTTTAGGCTTACGATTTCACCCAGGCATCTGACTTGAGCCAGATGTCTAGGAAAAGATACAGGACTGGAAGAACCTTCACCTGTACTGTACAAAGTTTTTCTTGTGTCAAGTTTGGGGAGGAAAAATAAAAGCAGCCATCCAGTACGATCACTAAAAGGGAATATTTTGAACAAGAATATTTGTTGTGCTTCCTTCACTCTTCCTAAAAATATAGGAGATATTAGATATACTTCTCTAGCCTGCTTCAGTGAAGCAAAGGGTACTCAAAAATCATGTGTCACAAAAGGATAGAGGATGTCAGGATTTGAGTGAGCATCTAGTGTAGAGGGTAAAGGCCTTGTAAATCTCTTCATCTTGGAAATCTCTTCAATTTTGGCCAATGTAAACTGTTGGATCTCTGTCTGGTTTACCACAGTACATAATTATAAATTAACTACCAAGGCTGCTCACAATGAGAATGTGGTCTAGTAGAATAGTCATTGGAATAGTCCTGGAAGAGCAGAGATGATGACACAAATGCACACAAGTTCAAGTTTGTTGTAATGAATTGCATTTCTACTTCAGTTCACGAATGTACCCTTACAGATTAACTCCTAAAGAGGAGGGGAAATAGCTGAATGACTCTCAGGTTAGCATCAATATTTTCTAAATAATATGAAAGGCATTTTGGTTCCTTTTTCATCACAATTAATGATCATTTTTGCAAGTTTCCAATCAATATAAGAGACAAACACTTTAAAACATGGGTGTGGAACAGAATTCAAGTGAAATACATTGCCATACCTAAAGCAGCTATTCAGACCATATTCCTGCAGAATATGCTGCAATGTGATGCACAGGTATCAGATGGAAAAAGAGGACTGCAAAACCCAGTGGCAGAGGTGTGGGGGGGTTGTTTGGTGTTTTGGGTTTTTTTTTTCCCCCTTTTCTTTCTTTTTCTTCCTTTCTGGCCAGTGAGGCAAGAAAGATGGGAACAGCCCCAGGCAAAAAATGGCAAAATGAGAGAAGCAGCAGAGCATTCCTACTTTCTCAAGCAAGGCTGAAGCTACATTCTTCGATGTATGTTCTTTCTAATCTAATAATGATTTCACCTACCACCCAAAAAACCTGTGGAACACACTTTTACGATAACCGCCTAAAAAACCTTCATATCATTCATTTTGATGTTGTTTTTAAGCAACTTTCACTGTTTAGCAGGGCTATTAGTATTAGAGACATCAGTGTGGTCCAAGGTTTTCTACAACTTTTCTTTAGGTAAGGTAAAGCACAATTTCAGATATCCTTTAGAACTTAGCACATTTCTTAAAGCTCACTGGAGCACATGCTTGCTTTCACTTTTAGCTGTCCTTCACGTATGTTTATATTGTTCAGCCCCGCCCAATATATTTTAATTTGAAGGCTAGATGTTATGTTCTGTACTAGATACCACCAGATGGATAATAAAGAGCTTAATTCATACAAATTCAGGTTTTCTTGAGGATCACAGTGAACCTGCTGACTGACTGTGTGAAGGATAAGCCTTTCTCAAGTGTGAACAGCTAAGGACAACCTCATTGCTCTGCGCAGCACATTAAGCTGAGGTGTCCAGATGAAATCACATACCCCTATAAAGAGAAAGTGCCCCAAACTGATCAGTCTTGTCTCTCAGCCATCTCAATTTCTAAACCTGACATTTGTTACATATTGTCAGCAAGGGGCCATTCCTAAGTGGTGCTTTCATGGGCACAGAGAGTTCAGAAGACTGGCGAAGAGAAGAGTCCTATGGACCTCAGGTGCTAAGACACCATTCTGAATCCAACTCTGGGCACTAGTGATGGGGGGAAAAAGAGAAAGGCTGTTACAAGCAGCACATCTAATACACTAATCAAGAAAGGAAACAAGCAATATACATGTGTTTTTTCTGGTACATGGCAAGAGTACTTGATGACAAGTTGATTCCTGTTCAGTCACAGTGGAAGAAGTATAGCTGGTTGATTTAAGGTACCAAAAAAGATTACGCTAAAGTTTATCAGTTCTCCTTTCAAAAGGAGGCTGCCTTTTCAGCAAAGATAATAAGTATTTTTGGTAGTAATGGACCTTGATTTTTCCTAGATTCCCAGAATATATAATTCCCCAAATTTGGACCTCAAGCAAATCAGCTGTGTATGTAACCTCTTAAATTAGTGTTCTATGTTTACAAAGGTTTATACATACAAATATGCACCAAAATATGAAGACTTCTAAACCTTTGCACTTTAAAACATTTTACTTGCCGTTGAGTTTGCATAGAGTCCACATATCATGTTCAAACACCAGGAATCAGTGATTTCTAGGTGGATTTCTCAGACTATGGACTTGTCCCCATCCTTTGCTAGACAAAGAAACCCTGTCTCACAAGGCCTTCTGAAACATACTTGTCATTTCACTGAACTGAGCATGAACAGGCTGATCAATCAGGGCACGGGATAACTGCATTTGCACTTAATTGCCCTGTAGAATACTAGAGAATTAGAGTAACTATTCCCTAGTCACCAGCTGGATTAGATCTTTGAGGAAGTAGTTTATCTAATGTATTCTAAGGTATGCATATTACATCTTGACATGCAGCAAAAATGTTGGTTTTTAATTTTAGAAACAAAAATAATTAATATGTAAACAATCTACTTCCAATTAGACAAGACAAGATGTACATTACTGTAAACCAGTTAGATTTTTCTCCTACCAATGACTCATAAATCACAGTGCATTTGTTCCTCTCTCTGAATATATATTTATTAGCACCACATGTAGGTGGAACATTATGCCAAGTCTATAGTTGCAGAGAAGCATACTAAGAGGTACAATAACTTCTTACAAGTGAATATGCTTTCAGTATATTTTTAGCATGTTACATATTCTTAATTACACAGAAGAAATTTTATACAGGTAGCCCAGACCTCCCAGTTGCAAAAACCCAAAACTAGTTGGGGAGGTGGGGTGTGGTAGAGTATTAATTAAGAACTCAAGAAAATAGTTTAGACACTACATTATTTCAATTAGTTACATTAAACAGTATAAAGAATATTTTTGGAAGGAAGGTTTGGAATATTCTTTTAAGTTGTTTGTAATTATAAAAATAAACAAATAGCAGATGTGCATAAAATGGGGCAATTTGATTAGCATATAGTGGACAACCCTCAAAGTCCAGAATAATGTAGGCATGTAACACAAAGTCCTATCCTATTAACCACAGGAATTATAGCTCCTAACACCAAAAAGGACTTTGAGATTAATCCTGACTGTACTTCTGCAAAGGATCAGAGAACCTCATCCCCAAATTTTTACATTAACTATCTAGTCTCTAACCACTAATTCTCCAAGACCTTTCATAAACTGTGATTTATTTATTTTTTTTTACATCTGTAAGTTTTTATTTATTCAGATAATACCTTTTGCTCATAATACACACACAGGTGATCTAAATTCAAAGTTCTAAATTTAGCCTTTCATTTATATAACCTGCACAGCATGTCATTATTTTATTTTTTTCCTCCCCTTAATCTTTTCCTTTTTAAGTAGTAATGTATTACCAGCAAGCCAACAACTGTGATTTATTTATTTTTTTTTTACATCTGTAAGTTTTTATTTATTCAGATAATACCTTTTGCTCATAATACACACACAGGTGATCTAAATTCAAAGTTCTAAATTTAGCCTTTCATTTATATAACCTGCACAGCATGTCATTATTTTATTTTTTTCCTCCCCTTAATCTTTTCCTTTTTAAGTAGTAATGTATTACCAGCAAGCCAACAATCTGTAGCGGTCATTGGCATAAGAATTTATTAGTCAGTAAATTTATTTCAAAGTATCTATAATGTATAAAAAAGTAAAATGAAAAACAATCCTGAATATTTACACCACGCTACAGTATATATCCCTGGTGGATCTTCACCTGGAATGCATATTCCACAGTACTTAGCTGTGCTTCCTGCTATAAAATGTGTGCCTCTCACAGTTCTTGATACTTGTATCTTAAAAACCCTAGGCACACAGAGAAAAAGCTATGTCTTACATCCAGCAGTGCCCTGTGATTCTTTCAAGCTTTCTACAACCCACAGGATTTAAACATATTTCCCTGTGTCTTGCTGAACGCCAGAAAGCCCTGAGCTGTCACCAGCAGCCACTAGAAGACACTGGCTCTGGCTCCTGAGGCAGAACAGAAATGTTCCTCATTCAGCTACCTCACTGTCTCCCCTGTTTCTCCCCCTTTCTTCTGAAAAAGCAGTAAAATGTTTCAGGCTTTGTGTCAGCTGTACCTACTATGAAGCCTGCCAGAAAGCTCACTCACAGGAAAAATTGTCTCCTGGAACACTGCCATTAGAGGACACCTCCAGTAATACTTATCCCATCCAACTGCCTCATGGTGAAGAATGTTAGTTCTCATGGCAAATATTCCCTTTGAGATTTTTTTCCTTTGAGATGGTCCTTGCAGACTTCATCTTTCATTCCAAAGTTTTTCAGCCTCATGCTTATTCAAGGAATGCCTGGCCAATCTTTTAGTTAAAACAAAGATTGCTTCCCTTCCTTAGGAAAGGCTGTTGGCTGAGGACTGAAGTGCGAGAAAATTCCACCACACCTCCCCTCACCTTGAAGAAGCCTGGAGCAGAGGACACCGAGAAGCAAAGGGGCCTACTTATGACAATTAGGCAAGCAAAGGGAAGGCAAATGGAAAGGATTAATAAGTAACCCTAAAGCACAGTTGCTTTGCATGTGTTGTGTAATGTTTGAGAGGCATTTCTATTAAAAGGAGAGTAGAAAATTTTTGTGTTTACAGTAATATACAGTTCTAATGCCTGTCTAAATATAGCTGGGATAAATGGTAACAGCAATCTTTGTTAATAGTTTCCAGAGTTGCAATACAAAGGCTAGAGAAAGAAGAACAAGACATTTTGGAAAAAGAAAAGCTCTGGCTTTAACGTAAGAATTTCTTGTCAAGTAGGAGATATAGTAGTAGCCCATACGGTGCTGTGCTTTAGACTTGTGACCAGAACAGTGTCGGTAACACACCAATGTTTTAGCTTATTACCAAGCAGTACTTGCACAGCATCAAGGCCTTCTGTTTCTCACTCTATGCCCCCCCGACTCCCCAAATGGGCTGAAGGTGGGCAAGAGCCTGGGAGAGGACACAGCTGGGACAGCTGACTGAATTGACCAAAGAGATGTGCTTCACACCATATAACATCATGCTCAGCAATAACTGTGAGGGAGATTTTCCAAAGCAGCCATTGCTCAGAGACTAGCTGGGGATCCGTGTGCTGGTGATGAGCGATTACTTTTGCATGACTTGTTTTTTTTTTTTTTGTTTTGGGGTTCCCTCCCCCTCTATTTTTTTTTCTCCACACTGCCTCTCCCCCCTTCACTTATTAAACTGTCTTTATGTTGACTCACGAGTTTTTCTTGTTGCTCTTCCAGTTCTCTCCCCCATACCACTGCACGGGAGCGAGCAAGTGGCTGGGGGGTGCTTAGTTGCTGGCTGGGGTCAACCCACCACACCAGCAAAGCTGCTGAAGTTGGCTAGAATGGCTAGCACAGTGAAGAGATGAGGTGAGAAAATAAGGAGAAAAGCAACATGAAGCACAGCTAACAAGAGAAGAGATATGAGGCAGAGGTAGTGAGACCAGTGTGCAGGGGGAAAAGTTGTGTGAAGCATGGCTAAAGGGATGAGAAGCAGAGCAATGAGTAGCACAGAACAGCGAGCAGTGGGGCTGGCAGCATGAGAAGCAGCAAAATCAGAACCAGGTGAGATCAATAGACCAACTCAGCTTAAATGCAGCCTTACCCCCCATCAAGACTTCAAAAACCTTGAACAGTGAATGCCAATTATTACAGGAGAAAAAAAGCAACTAGCTGACCTAGCAGTTGCTTCCTCTGAAGAAAACACAGTAAAATATTATTGGTATAGTTATGCTTCTAGAATTAAGTACCAGTACCATGCTTACTTACCTTGTTTGAGTTTTCTTGTTTCCCTTTAATAAAAATGTGTTTGTTAGCTGTTTGATTTACCTTTCATAGCTGCTTGATATCCTTCACTGCAGAATGCATTTTTCACTGCAATTTACATCCTGTATCAATCTCTGTATTAAAAATATGCATGACTCAAACACCTAAATGAGATAATTTTGTGTAGTTCTTTAATGATGAAGACCAGATACTACAGCAATTACCAATCTGAAAATGTTTTTTGTGACTGATCTCCAACCTCATCTATTTTGGTATACCATAAAAGTGACCTTTCTACAAAAGTTACCTTTCTATCAACATCCCCCCCCTTCCCTGTCATGTTGCTAAGTTGCAACACTAAGTCACTAACACATAAGTGCGTTTCACATTATGACTTAAATTACATGTGGTGTTATTTTATACCAATGACATGTCCACCTAATACAAAGAAATTGCATTTTCTTATACAATGATAAAATTAAGAAATTTCACAGTACACTAAAAGAATCATTGCCATTCATAGCTTAAGGAAAAGAAGCACTTTGCAGCAAAGCAGCAAAAATTGTAAAACATGAGGAAAAGACATCGGACAATTTCCTCCTAGATTTGTTGCAAGACACCCAAACTCAGAGGGTTTGGTCTGGTAACATTCGAGTATCTCATGCAATGTATCTATTTATGTGGATGACTACAGAAGGTCATGCTATCTGAAATGACTGTCACACCAAACAGGCAAAAAAGCAGTCTCTTCTGATTCAAGCTTGAGAGGCACCTTAGTATAAAAGACCAAAGTATCAAATTTGTGGCCTGGAAGAACAGACATTAGCCAGAATTTAATAACATCCTTAGGAGCTAACAAGGATTTTTCTATCCAAGCTCCTCAAAAAAGAGAAAGCTCTGTGTGTGTTACTTGATCACAAAGTGATTCAGCTCAAGATTTGTTCACAATGTGGGCAAAAGAAGGGCAATATTAACAGAAGGCCATGCTTATTTAATTGCCCCAGCAATCTGGTACCTAAGGCAATTGCCTATTTTGCTTATGTCAGTCCTGGAAACTGTGATAGTTATGCAAAAGGCAAAAAATCTTTGGATATATCTAGCAAAGCTTTTCTAGCAGACCTACGTCTGCCAAGACCATATGACTGCTAGATGGAAAATCCCATTTAGAATGCTGAGTGTAATTCTGTCACACATGTTAATCTTTCTCGAATTTATATTGACATAGATGAATTAAGGAAACTTGGCTTGATTAACCATACCAAAGACCAAGAGGGAACACAACCATTCCCTGCAAATAAATCAGGATGCAAATACCAGGAAGAAATAGATAATTCAGCTAAACAAAGAGGCTGGCAGAAGAACAAGCTCTGAATATATCAAGCTGGTGACTAGAAGAAAGCTCACAATCATTGATGGTGTGAGAGTCTGAAACAGCTTCTCAATAGGGGCAATGGGACAGAGGCCAATTAGTGCCGACAAGCCTGGTCATTTGTTGAATTACAGGACATGGCTCCCTATGCACTGTGCACTTGACAGGTCAGGCCCATCTTGTTCCCTGGTCATACAGGACAGATTAAGCCTATCTCTGAGATAGTCCAGCTTTTTTCTTCTCTGGTGTGCTGGTTTTGGCTGGGATAGAGCTAATTTTCTTTATAACACCTGCTATGGTGCTATGCTTTGGATTTGTGACCAAAACAGTGTTGATACTACAGGGATGTTTTCGTTACTGCTCAGCAGTGCTTACAGAGAGTTAAGGCCTTTTCTGCTTCTCACACCACCCCACCAGTGAGTAGGCTGGGGGTGCACAAGAAGCTGGGAGGGGACACAGCTGGGACAGCTGACCCCAACTGACCAAAGGGATATTCCATACCATATGACGTCATGCTCAGCATATAAAGCTGGGGGAAGAAGAAGGAAGGCGGGGGACACGTTTGGAGTGGTGTTTGTCTTACCCAGTAACCATTACACGTGATGGAGCCCTGCTTTCCTGGAGATGGCTGAACACCTGCCTGCCCATGGGAAGCAGTGGATAAATTCCTTATTTTGCTCTGCTTGCACACACAGCTTTTGCTTTCCCTATTAAACTGTCTTTATCAACCCACTTTACCCTTCCAATTGTCTCCCCCATCTCACTGCAGGAGGACTGAGCAAGTGGCTATGTGGTGCTTAGCTGCCTGCTGGGGTAAACCCAGAATATCTAGTCAGTGACTGAATCTTTATTATATATTCCTGAGTACTGTACTATAAGGCTGGCTTTGGAAGGAAGAGAATAAAAAAACAAAACCCAGCAAGAAAACAACTAAGCATGCCTCCCACTAACCATTCCACAATGCTTTAGCTTCTACCACCATCATAAAGAAATATTTGAGATCTAGTGTTACAGCAGCATCTCACTGGCTTGCCGCTGCACAGGTTCCCATTCCACTCAGTTAAAGCTCCTCTTATTTGCTGTGCAGAACGATGCCCTGGACTACTTGCACCATCAAGGAAACTACCAGGAAGCTGTAGGGAATCCAGCAGCAGAGCCTCGTTGTTCAAGAGAAACTTCCAAAGGGTGCCGACAAGCTTAATAAATAGCAGCATTCACCGGCTCCCCCTTTGAAGACCCCGGAAGGGAAAGTGCCCAGAAGAGGCCAAGGTGTTCTTCCCTATCACAGCTATTTTAGCTGTGTGGATTTACCTTTTGTGACTATTTACTGAATAAAAGACCATCTCCCTGGTGCCTCAGGTAAAAACAATCTATGCATTCTCCTTCCATCCCGAGCTGTTGCTCTAGCTGGCTTAGAACACGTGTGGTCTACATAATACGATGAAACAGGTTTTAATTCAGGAGACCAACAGAAAGAGGAAACATAATTTTTCATTGATATTACAAACCCTGAACAGAAAGTAATAGCCTAAACTACCTACTTGCAGTGTTTTAGTCTGTATTTCTTCTGAGCACAACTTGAAAAATGGTTCTGTTTATTTTATCTTATCACGTTAGCCTGGTATTACTTTTTGCTCATAACCATTCAGACATGTTTGGCATTTTACATATGCTATTTTGGAAAAGATTCTAATCTGTTAAATAAGTTTTAAGCTTATCTGACAAGGCATTTTTCTTTCATACTGCTATCTGCAGATGGTATGATGAAAGATAAAAAAAAAGACAGCACCTCTCCCTTCCTTACAAGCAGCTCGCAATCCACTAATCTTAGCAGTTACAAGGAAGGATGTCAGAGACCTGGCATAAAGGTTTTTGGACTCTAAATTGCCAATTTTCTATTAACGCTCTTAGGTAATTTTATTTTACAGTTATATTATAAGTATACTGAGGTATGAGCAGGTGAACTGTAAATTCCAATTAGTCTTTTAGAAGAGGGAGGCTCTTCCTTTAACGAAGGAGGGGGAAAAAGGCAAACCTCCCCCCCAAAACCTAGGGATATTGTGACCAGCTCAGGCAGCAGGCAGCCCCAACAGTTCTAGCAATTAGGCTTGTCAAAATCCCCTCTCAGAAACTCCTGCTGCTCTCGCAGCAGCAAGTGCCAGCAGGCAGCTATGTTCCCTGAGACTGCGAACGTAAACCCAGCAAAAGACAACTTGGTAGTTCTTTGGGGGAGGTGAAGGAAGCCAGACAGGCATACTCCCTAATAAACTTCTGTGAACTGAGAGCTGCAGGGAGCTTAAGCTTTTATGTTTTTATTTGCATAATGACCAGCATAAGTTCTCATTTCACAAAAGGAAATGGACTTTCCTGCCTGGAGCCACCACAGTCTGCATCAATCACCCTATCACTTAAGCAGCCCAGCCTGCTTAAAATCATCATCCCTTCAAAAAAAGAAATGTCTTGTCAGGAGCTCAGGAAAACTCAGCAGTAGAGCAGATAGACTTGCTATAAGTTATCTAGAGATGTGCTGAGGTGTGAATCAAATTGGTGAGGTTATTTAGGAATTAGATGTTAAAACATTAAAAGCTCACCCGAGTTCTATTTATCCAGCACCTTATTTAACTGTCCCAAAGCACAACTGGCTTAAGGCAAGCATCTCCAACTAAATTAAGAATATGGACACAGAAATAGATGTAGCAGCATATTAACCTAGAACATCAGCTTGTCACCATACTCTGAACTCAGTACCAATACAAGATAGCGGATTTTTTTCTTTAAATTGTGATTCTCTGTGTTCACCAAGAAGCAAGAACACACCTATGTAATTCAAGCCTACGTATACATGCACTAAGACACAACTAAGACAGTCTAATTATTCTTCCTTTCCACTCCCAGCCCAAGATTCACTGCTTTGTTCAGTGCAGAGGGTGAAGCAAGTTTTGTGCATGGGCCACAGTTGCTGTAAAACCATTCCTTTTCACATTTTCTTGCAAAATTAAGCCCTCAGGGCCATGATATGCTTCATTCCTATTCTAGAAAGAAAATGGAATTTCTTTGCCAATTTTTGCTTTGCAATCAGAAATATATCATGGCGAATTCACTGCTTCAGTACAGTCCTTTCTTTACAGAGCTCTATAGTCAAGTATGATAGATTATTCAGATTTCTATGTCTTATATTAATGCCACTGACATTCATTAGTTCATGGCAATAATTATGTGAACAACCACATGATTCCAAGAAGCTGATGGAAAACAGGAAGATATTCTAAGAAAATACACGACACTGGACACATGGTGAACAATGCACCCAATGTATTGATAAGGAAATGATTTTCAAATATTAATTTATAGACTTAAAAAACCCGGCCATTGTGTTTCAATTACATTCATGAATTATTTTAGGTTGCTTTTTGGGGGAGTGAATACTGTGTTCAGTTTTGGGCCCCTCACTACAAGAAGGACATTGAGGTGCTGGAGCGTGTCCAGAGAAGGGCAACGAGGCT
>NW_008794407.1:4940217-4954439 GCF_000699145.1 Aptenodytes forsteri | reverse complement strand
GGGAAGTGGTGGAGTCCCCATCCCTGGAGGTATTTAAAAGACGAGTAGATGAGGCACTTGGAGACATGGTTTAGTGGGCATGGTGGTGTTGGGTTGACGGTTGGACTCGATGATCTTAGAGGTCTTTTCCAACCTCAATGATTCTATGATTCTATTCTATGATTTGTTCTGTGAAAATATCATGCTTCAGGTAGATCTGCGAACACTGGGAGGAGTAGTAGTGCAAGTATATATTGCAGGAACATGCTGCCAAAATGAGATGTTAAGCTGCATTCAAGGCTTATCCTCTTAACAACTGTAAAAGAGTATCCAGAAGTCATCCTCAGGTAGGAGTGGGGCTGCTTTAATTTGCTCCATCAATGCCTAATATAAGTGATTCAAACCTGGGTGTCATTTTCCCTTTCCAATGGGAGGAAACACAGATTAGAAAAGGAAAATCTATCCACTAATAAAAGGATCACCTCTTCTGAGAAAGTATCACTAGAGCTATGCTCTGGTCAGAGGAGTTTCCCCTTGATATTAGTGGGTGATGAAACTGCCAGCCAGACTTCAGGAGATGACACAGAGCCTCCAGGCTCATTCTGAGAGACAGACAAAAGAGGACAAGGAAAAGACTGAAGCTCCACTAGGTTCAGGCTTGCAGGATGAAACAGTCACCAAACTTTTAGAGTTTCAGAAAATATAACAGAATGCCTAGATCCTGGTCTGAGTCTTAAAGTGTATCACAACTATGAATTGTGAACAATAGAAATTATCTTAATTTTGTCCCCAAAAGGGCTGATTTTGCTCTAACTTGCAGATTAAGGCTGTCACCAAACTATAGTCACAAATTCTACTGGTTGAGACAACAGTGGCAGCACATAAGCTTGTCGTGTTCCAGGTGTCTGCTGGCAGAGAAGGAAAAAAACCCTGAAGTTTTCAACGCTTTTCTGCCTGTCATGTTCTCTATCCTCTGTGTACACTGGTACCAAAATGAATTATTCCCCCTCACCCTTCCATTCCTCAAGCTCCTTTAGTTCTGCTTTCTGTAATTAGAATTTGACAGACAGAATTAAAACAGACGCAGTATAGTGGACTCTCAAAACAAGCATCATGGGTGTCTATCTCATAACCATCATCCTTCTTGCATACGGCATTATCCCACATAATGTCTGATAAAGGTACCAGTTTACTCTTTTTGCAGTTTAAGCATTATGATTTTCAACATACTAAACGTGACTGAAATCACTAGGGTTTTTTTGGAGAGGTGGAGGGCGCATTGCTTTTTTTTCTTTTAAATCTACCATCTTCAATTGATATGGTTCTACTAACCTTGGGGAGGGTGGGGGCATTAACTGTTCCCCCTGGCATTGGGATCAACTGTTGCTAAGTTTTCTATTTGACATCAGTCACAGAAAATCTTGATTTATTTCTCATTAATCACGTTAGCGAAAACCAACAAATGGCTATCTTACATATCCTTGGAATGGAGGAGAAGAACAGTACTCAACAACATGGAATGTACTACAGAATGCATCAGCTCTAATGTACGGCATAAATACATGAGATAGCAATGAAACGCTGCAACCCAGGGGGTCCTTTAAACTGTAGGGAGAGTGTAAAGGTTGTGGCCAAACAAAACAACTTAGCTATAGTAAAGACTAGGTATTCCTTTAAGGATGGGAAAGGAGCTCACAGTCACTTCAAGATGGAGGGCTTGCAGCCAAGTCTGCTTAATGTTTAATCAGCAAACACAAATCAGAAATTCTGAACTGTCAGAATAGGCCAAGTATGTACAGCAAAGTACTAGCCTTAGCAAAACACCCTGTGCTCAAGTTGCAAGAAAATGAATGCTTTTTCTTCTGGAAACTGCAGGTAATTAATCAGAGAGTCATTCCACCTTGCTTGCACTATTCATGGCACTTACAGAGATGATCAGCCTACGAAAACTAGTTCTCAACTAAAGTGGATTTAAGCTTCTAAAGAAGCTTTCTGGATATTCAAGAGCAAGTCCTGTGCCTCTCCTTTGATTTCAGAATGTATTTATTCAGATGGATGCTACAAAATGAAGTTCGGGTGCACATCTTCCCAGAAGTCAGTGAGGAAGAACATTATTTTCTGTTTATAAGCTGGAAGTAATTTCTCTGGGGGGAGGGAGGGAAGTTACTTAAAGGGAGCCTGCCACTTAAAAGGAGAGTAAATACATTAGCTCTAAGAAAAGAAATTCACTATCATTGCAATTCATGCTCCACTGCAGTATCTAAACATCACAAAGGATAATAATATAGGATCATGCTGTAGAACCAATACGATCACAGTTTTTAAGTACAACAGATTTGCCCACCAGGAAGCATCCATCAAAGCAGCTTTAATGATCTAAATGTCACTGTAGAGCAAAGAAACTCTAGGAATGTTCTTGTATTATGCCTGGAACAGTCGCATCTATACCTGCAATATTTAGAAAAGAATACGAAGAGGGGATAGGTTCAGCCAAACAGAAAGCAGCAGTGCTTTATAATGAAATTGAGTATTATTTGCTCAGCAGGTTCCCTTGCTTGTTTCATTTTTGTTTTTTTTAAAAGAAGATGTACTTGTTGCCGCCAAACAACAAATTTTCACAGTAAATCCTGAATGCCAACTCTCTTTTCCTCTTTGCGAGGATCTATAAGTGACGCATGTCACCATGTGCTACCAACACTGCATAGTTCAAGTAAGGTGATTTTACCTCATTTTAGCCTCCAATATCCATTAATAGGAATGGAGATATCAAGTGGGTTGTTTAACACTGAATTCTTTTTGGAAGTAGTAGAAATGACGGTTGGACTCGATGATCTTAGAGGTCTTTTCCAACCTCAATGATTCTATGATTCTAACATGCAGAATATAACAAAGTTGGGTATCAGAAATAAAATGTATGTAGAAATTAACAACAGGGAAGTTCTGTGGTTTAAATATAATAATACATAATAAAAATTTTATTGTATTATAATATATAACATGCAAGCACATAGAAAATTATATAATATCAATAATAATAATATATTACTAACATGAACCATTTCTTTTAAATTGTTGCAATCAACCAGATCATTGCCTCATTGCCCCTTTAGATCTTGCCATACATTCCTAACAGTATTGTTTTCCCATACAACCAACCCAGAGCTCTGAACTGATATCTATTTAGCACTACAAATGAGTCCCCCCCAACTTACTAGCTCAAAAATTCAATTTACTTCATTTACTTTATAGTTAAGCATCAGTATGGAAAAAACAGGAAATGTTTCTTCATCTTTTAAAAATACTATAAATTACAGACATTCAGATACAACAGATAAATATCTAGCTTTTTCCCCTCTAAACTTGTTCTGCAATAGTTTGCTGAAGCTGGAGGAAACCACGAATAATATTCCAAAGTCAATCATCAAAAGTACAATAAAGAAATTGAAAACAGTTAAGCAGAAACCATTATGTTCTAATCCATGAAAGAATTTCCTTTTTCTTAAATTTAAGATGAAGTAGAGACCAAAAACTTGAGTTCACTTAAATTTTCTGTTAAATTAATTCAATTCTCTTTCCCTAAATATTCTTAAATTGAAATTCAGTAGAAAAATATATACGTATAGCATCCAGCTATGAAAATAGTCGTCCTACATTTGAAATACAGGTTTTGAGCATATATTCTGTGCAGCTATTCAGAACAAGTCTTGCGATTGCCAAAATTCCAAGATAAAACTGATGCCACATAGGTTGTTTTAAATCTTGCATTTTTTGTGGTCAAAAATACTTTTCCTATTCAAAACTGCAAAAAGAAGAAAATTGTCATGATTTTAAAGGAATTTAAAGGTAACTTATCTTGTTGATTACAATTCTGCCATCCTGCAAGAAAATTTAAGATCAAGAGCCTAAATTTAGACAGTGTTCCAAGTCCTTAACAGAACTATGACAAAGGTAGTGAAGAAATTGGGATGATCACTGTTTATGTTTTACTAAAAAGGCTACATTTATTAAGTTTAAAATTTCATACACCATCTAAATCCATTATCCTATTATGAAGCATGGAATACATTCATATGATTTTATCTCATGCCAAAATGTTAGATAATTCCAGTAAGCGCCTCTACCACCTGTAATCCACATTGAAATTTAACATCAGCAAACTAGAACTATATTAATTTCTAAGATGGACATATATTAAGATTTCTGACATTCTGTGGGTTGTTGGGTTCTTTTGGGAGGGTGGGGAGGGGGCAGCTTCTCTGAGAAATTCTATGTCAGTCACGACTGATGTGAGATAATCCTGGACACCAGTCTTAGGAAAGGGGCTTGAGTTTCACATACTTAAACATGAATGTTGTTCATGCTGGTTTTTTTTTTTCTTTCTTTCTTTATTCTAAGGCAAATCTCCACTTTAGCTGGTTTTCTTCCAGCAAAAAGTGTGAAAGAAATAATTCTGAGACTGGAATGCATAAAAATGACATTAATTTCTCTACATTTCTTCTCAATAGTTGGAAAAAAAAAATACACACCAGGGAATTCCATCAATTTAACTCTCTTAAATCAGTATAAGTGAATTTTATTGATTTAGCTTAATTCTCTAACAAGCTAAATTAAGGCACTCTATTTCAGTAGAATCAGAGTTGTACCAATTCAACAAAGTCAATTTAGAAGGAGATTTAGTAAAAGTCAATGCAATTTGTGTATGCATGTAGAAAAAGTATATGGGAAAGCATATGCTGGGTAGCATTAGGAAATGACATCACATATTCCCTTTCCAGCATGGAATGCAGCACTCATTCCAGAAATTCAAAAGTTCAAATAGGAAGTTCCATGAAGTAATCACTATGAATTAATCTTTTACCATATTGTTACAATTCATAAAATGCAAGTGTGTGTGTGAAGGGGAATCATTTAGTGCATTAACAACAGAAATAAATACTTTTGACTGTGAAATACAGATTGCTAATATCACTAAGGTTTGAATACTAAGTATCAAAATATCATGTTTAGCATGAAAAAAAATAGACTAAGTGGCTGGCATGTGTATAATGAAGTACCAAAATGAATAAGAAATCAGCAGCATTAAATAGGGTTTTGTTTCCCCCCCCCGCCCCCCCCCCCCCCCTTTTAATGTTACTCACAAGACACAGGTTTTGTTATTACTTCCTCTAGTAAAAGTAAATAACTGAATGCAGTTCCTGTTAGAGAAATTAACTGATTCCTAGCATCTAAAGTATTGCTTGACATTGCTTAAAGGTTGCTTTGCACTTCCTTCCATTGTTTTCCATGGAACACTTGCAGGGTGAGGTGCCTATCTTTGAAGTAATGGTAGCAGGATCCACCCTGATTTGGCTAAAAGGGAAATTAAAATGTGCATTTCTACCATTCCAGTTAAGTATCTTGGCAGCACTTCATTTTTTCCAATAAATATGAAAAAAAAAAATTTAAAAAGTTATACAACCCTGGTCTATCCTCCCCCATAAAAATCCAAATGCACCCCCTCACAGAGGAAATTAATTCGAATAATTTTGCTATTTCCCTGCTCAGCTAAAAAGAAAACAAATGAAATATGTGCTAATTTCGGTGTGATTCTATTTTAAATGCTCCAGATATACTTTCTTTCATCTTTTTTTGCTTTAGCCGTAGAAAGAACTGTCCAGTTTCCGTTTATATCAGTGGACAAACATGTTCGAGTAAGTGCTTATTAGTCTATGTATTGTCCATCCTTCAAAATATGCTTTAGAAGTTTGGAGGAAAGACCTGATGGTTTGTATTTTTCCTAAGGTTTTCTATTTTTTTCTATGAAACGCACTCGCACAATCATCTCCTCCTCACTGAAGGAAAGAGTAAGAGATTCTGTCTTTCCAGGAAAGCTTTATACAGAATTTAAGTCCAGATCTTCAGTGTTTTAATACAGATTAAATTTATTAGCCTACTATAATGATAAAGAAAATGGAGTTTGAACATAATGAAAAAATGCACAAGCTTTCAGAACAACTTGGCTGATACTGTATTTCAAAAGAACAGGTCGTGCACCTACAAACTTTCAGAGTAGTGCTGTGTTTCAGGTATGTACGCAACCAACTGTGACTGTTGATTCACAAAATATTTCTGCAGTTTCAAATTCTTTCAAAACTTTATTGAAGTGTTTAGGAATAGGCATGCATCTGCACATTTCCAGCATCTTCTAGGAAAGTTCTGATTGTGTAATTCATACCAGAGATATACAAGTTAAGAGAAGTGAGAACACGCTTTTTTAAAGCCCTAAAAATTTATTAGCATTTTCTGGGATGTTTGACAAGCATTAAAGAAGAATTTGACTGTAAAAATAATTTAAGAAACCTACATACAGAAATGTGCTTATCACAATGCTCACCAGCAAGTCATTTAAATTCAATGATGCTGTTTAAATTCTAATAATTTAAAAGCTCCAAGTCCCCGTATTTCACTTATACCCCTGCAGTATCCAACTTCCTACAAAGAAAAAGGACAGCATTTTTCATCAGACAGAAAACTGACACTGCATGACAGATCATATGCCACAAATAGTAGTGGGACTTCTTTGAAATTACTGACTTGCTGAATAATTAGAATATGCTTAAGCATTTTGTTCGCCTGGGATATGCAGAAAATTGCATTAACCGTATTAAGCTTACATAAAGCCTCTAAAAATATAGGATTTATCTTGACACTTCTGTGATTAACAGTCTTAAATAGAAGGAAATTATAACTCAGATGTGCCCCGCACATTGCCAAAACATTTCAGAGAAGGTATTCCCCAACATAAACAATTTATAAAATGCTCTCTGACCATATCATTGCTTTCAGGTTATGACAGGGTTGAATGATTTACCTTCTTGGTTTGTCTGGGGGAGGGACGGGAGGATTTTATTACAAGCAGTGCTCTTCTGCCAGAGATGTATTTGCTTTCCTTTATTACTGCATACAGAAGAGAAGCCTCCTATAGTCCCGCTTATAGTAAGCAGAACATAGATCACTACAAATTCAAAATGGGTTTCACATGACTGGATGTCCAATCCTCCAAACTCTTGCTTGTGAAAGTAACCCAATAATTTTGAAAATATTATAGGATAAGGCCTACAGTAACGCATTCATTAATGAACAACTGCATCATATCAAACATTCCCCAATTGTATGCAGGCAGAGGAATCTCCAAGACAGTTCAGAGCATAATTCCCTGAAGTAAGTGTAACTATCACATTTCATGTAATTTTCCTATCCCCATTTTCAAAGTTTTTTTAGCTTTAAGTAACTGACAACACCCCCCAAACGCCAGAAGAATTTCGCTGGGTAAAACACCTTCGCCACTCATTTTTCCAATCTGAGATTTATCTGATTTATTCAGCATTAAGTAACTGAAACTTTCACAGAAAAAGCTTTTATTTATATCTTTCTGTGACAACATGCTGCTGTTAGGAATTTTCATTATAGTAGTGCATACTATATTTACTAGTATCATTATTACATATGTTAAAAAAGGAAAAACAGCATAGGGTCAGATTTTAAAAACATTTAAGCGTTTAGTGATGCAATAGGTTTTTAGTAATATTTTGAGAAAAGCCTACAAGTTTAACCTACCATTGACTTCAGTAAAAGCCAAGTTCTGAGGTATTTTCAAAAATTTAAGTATTTAGTTAAATCATCACAGGCTTGAATATTTCTAAAAATCTCACCCTTAATAATTTTTACTTTCCTTTCCACAACAAGAGTTAGCATTGTCAGGGATTTTAAGATTTAACCTACCAAGTCATGAAGTTATATAGGAGACCTCTACTTCAGATACTTGAATTTAACAGTATTCATATAGACATTTCTCAATGCCCATATTTTTCCTATCCCATATCTCGTGTGTTTTCTTTTGTCAGGTAGGTGCATGCTTTGGACGGTGAGTTCATTTGTTCTTCTATTAGATCTCTCTTTCTTCAGTGAACCCCAGAGCTTTAAAGTTCCCTATTCTAGAAAAGGAGGAAGTCTGCATTTTAAAAACAAGAAAAGAAGGTTCAGTGCAATGTGCCTTGTCACATAATAGACTTGCTATATTCATTTAATCTGTGCCTCATGCTGCATTCTGCAATTCTTCTCTAAAGTATTCTTTCTTTTCTCTATATATTAACCTAACAAATGGGCATCATTACTGTAGAAGTGTCTCAGCAAGGACAAAACACACTTTTTCAAAGAGACATTTGTACAGTGATACTCTCTGCGTAGCTTCCTGATCACTGAAAAGCCGCCTAACCAGTATCCACTGTCACAGAACAGTGAGAGACTGCCATCATTCAGTCTGATTTTTCAACCCCTGTCCTCCAAACCCCAAAAATCAATGCCCCCCCCAACACCACCACTACCACCACAAAAACCCACATCCAAACCCAGAAAACAAACAAAAAAATATTGAAACTTAAGGGTATTATCCAATTTATCCACTTTTAAATCTTCACAATTTATTTTATGTATTGGAAATCAGCGGATGAAAGGACATCAAATAAAGCTCAAATGCTTTTTTTAATGCTTTCTGCCACCTAAGTGATGCTCAGCATGATTTGTTTAAAAGTCTTTGAAAAAAACTATCCTTTTCTCTGCCTGTTATTTTCTTTCATTTTTTTATTTATGAAAAGGATATTTCTTCTTAAAAAGTGATCATGCTTTGCAAGAAGTGCTTTGTACATAATGCATTTTGCTCAGCTCCAGCAGTATGGAGAGCACTGTAAAAATTTATTGACAACATCTTCCAGGTCATCCTGACTCTTTGAGATAATGTATAGATCTAGAAGTTGTATGTGCTCCCACTGTGTATATCAGAATCCAGAAACGTCCACAAAAATTTGGCAGCCATGAATGTAAACTGGTAATTACACGCACAATTATCTGATATCCTTGCACAAACACAGGGCTTTGGGCGTGCAAGCATTTTCTGTCCAGCACACTGATTATATCACTGTCTGAAACAATGTTATTTTCCTTATCACGTTCTCTCCATTCAGCAAGCAACAGACAGACCATCCAACTTAAGGCACAGGTGAGCAACAAAACAAAATATTTATCATAAACCCAGTAAAACACACTTTTCCATTCAGCATTTACTCAATATTTTAGTTTGAAAGAAGATGCAAGATGGCAGCTTAGGAGTTTGTAAAGTGTCTTTATGAAATTATTAGCTGTCCAGTCTACAAGAACTTTGCAGCTGAAGAATATTGTGATGGTAGGAATCAGATCAAATCAAAACTTTGCGTTAAGCTGTGTCAATACTTCCTTTGTGACCCTGCCAATGCTTGCCGAATGTAAGCCTTTATTTAAAAAGATAATTACATCTGCTAATCCCTCTGGCACAATAGTTTGTAACATATTCTGTATATGACCTTACATTGCCTTGATTTTCTCAGTCTACAAATAGGTACTTTGAACCTAGAGATGATACAGATTTCCGTTAGCTCAGCAAGTTGCCAACTACGTTGGTATCAACTGTTGCCCAGACAGTGACTTTGGAACACATCAGCTTCCATCTTCTACCATTCCCTCTTATACATGAGCCTCCCATACTTCAGAAGCAACCTGATTATTTTCATAATGGGAGGAAACACATCAACAATACAGACTGAAACCAAAAGTGACAGGAATGAGCGGTCCCATTCTATAAAGCCTTTAGGAGACTATTCAAGCTGAACTTGAGAGCTGAGAGCGTACACATGGCCAAGGGAGTTTTGTTTGGTTTTATAACAGATGATATCAGCAAGCAAATCTGTTGATATGGAGGGCTTTTCGGTGGGGTTCTTGGGGGTTTTTTGAGGGGTGTTTGTGTGTGTGTGTGTGTGGGGTGTTTGTTTTTTCTTTTTTTTTCTTTTACACCTCCTGCATCATTTCACAACAGCAGATAAAAAACCCCAACCAAACTATATTAAAGATGGTTATTTAGAAGACAACTATGTAACACTAATAAACGCTATGTAACGCTAATAAAAAAAAAAAGTTTGTCTTATAAAGTATCTCAAGTCTGACTATCTGCCCTTAGCGTAAATATTAAGAAGTATCAAACTTAAACAAGAAGTTATTACAAAGGAATCTTGGAGCATGACGGAGGATACCTTTTGCAAAAAAGTTTGTTGACAAACTAGAGCAAGATCATAGTAAAAAGAATAACTGAAGGACTGAAGAACATGCTTTAGAGTCTTTCAGGAGCTCAATCTATTTAACATGTCAGAAAGATTAAAAAGATAATTTGTTTACAAGTGGGAAATACCTCCAAGGGAACAGAAGTTTGACAGCAGAGAGTTGGTACAAAAGAGTTATGTTAAGACCCAACAGCTGAAAAGTGAAACTAGACAAGCCTATTTAATCAAAAATGCAAAGCAGATATTTTGATATTGAAGAGGATCAGGGATACATGAACATCAGCTAATAATTTTACTCACATGGAGGATCAGCAGATCATTTTTAGACTTCTGAGGCTTCGCTCTGGTAAATCCTCAAATGCAAAAAGAGCAGACCAAGCTAAAAAGTACATCTATTGCTGTGATCTGATCTATAGCTATACTGTTCTCTACCTTTATACTTCATAGTAATGACATCTGGAGAACCATCTCACTGCACATTTTGGAACAGCATAGCTGTTATGCATGATAATGCATTTGGTTAATAACAGGTTACATAGCACTACATAAACAACACAACTCAGTCAATTCAAGGACAGCTACTCAAGCTAGAAATGTAACTTCCATGGAAAAGTAAAAATAATTGGAATTCTCATACTCTACAACAGTATATTACTTAGTATGGTTAAAATAAAAAAAAATATTTGCAGGGGTTAGAAAAATAAGCCACTAAGTAAAACTGAAAAGTTAATGGAATATGCCAATGCACATATAAATATGTAGATACACATATATACATACACAAATACACACACAGAGTTATGTGTATATAAAATATAAAATTAGTCCCTTTCACACTTGTGCCTAAAACAGCACATGTAACCCCATCCTGCATCAACCCAGAAACCAGATTCTCAGAGCTGGATGCAGAGAAAGGGCAGCGTCCGAAAAGTCGAACACTCACCTCCTACTCAAAAGTGTCATACGATGTTGGGAGAAATACAAATTCCACATACTGAATTAATTACTTTAAGATGCAATACCCTTTGCATTACTAATGAACGCCTGGAATTACTAGCTCCACTAATGGAATACCATAATGCAAGCTTAACATCACAAAAGCAATCAATTTATATGGATCAAAATGAACATTTTACTGCAACAGGTTAAGACATAGCAAAAGCCTTGTCGGCAGCCATGACCACACTTCCACTTACTCTAAATACTGCTCTCCTTCCCCCAACACGCAGGGATATGCCACCTTAGTGCCCTCCCTCTGGTGCGGGCTTTCCTTTGGTAGCATGAACGCAAAGGAGCAATGCCCTTACTCCTCTGACAACGGCTTTTAATAGACTGACAGGCGGAAGATGCTGCTACCCTTTCCTCTGCCTCACAGGAGGATAAAATAGGACTCAGATTTTAAAGTAAAATTATTCATTTGTGCTGGCTTTACCTGACAAGGTGCTGGCAGCAGCTGCGGGGGTCTGCAGGGTTGGCCCCTGTGAGGAGGGGCCGGGGCTGCCCTGTGCCGGACACAGCCGAGTCCAGCCGGCTCCAACGGCCCCACCGCAGGGCACGGCTGAGCCCCTCAGCCACGGGCGGGCGCCTCGCCCCAGACTGGAGTTATAGGTAGAAAGAGCTAAAGCAGTATGTAGCAATATACATTAAATGAAGGCTAGGTCCTACTAGTGTGCTATGCACCATGAGAAAGTGAGATAACCAAACGTATCCCTAAATTAAAAATTCTTCACCATTCATTGCTGGTTTGCTTTCAGTTAGCGATGCTGATCAACAGAATGGATGTAAGGACATTTATCAGCCAAGAGCAAGTCTGAGCTGCAAAGTCCTGATCAGATTCAGAGCTTTCTACAGTGCCCCTATGGTAGGCTTATGTTCTCAGACTAAAGGAAGGGATGATTTTGACATATATCTTAACTTTCCTGTTCTATGCAGCTAATAGCTCTTGTTGTACACCAAAGCTAGACAGACACTGGAGATACATAACCTAGTGAAAAACCCATAAAGTTTTTGCAACACCAAGGAGACAGGCATACTGCTGTACTTACAAGGTTTGGCTGACATGGTCTGAGAGGTGTTTAGATAGAAATGACAATTTTGATATTCAGATGGAATTACTGAAAAGGAATTGTAAAAGAGAATCTAGGGAAACAAAGTATTAAAATATGTTGTTGCATACCAGTGGGGCAAAATTAAAGCAATCAATGGATTTGGGAACTCGGCATAAACAAATAACGCAAACATAAGGCTTAGCCAATTACCTTCACAGACTGTTAAGTGAAGGGGGAGAATATGAGCTGCTGGAAAAAGTACTGCATCTAAAGGTAAGCAAAGCCATTTCCAATAAAGGCAGGCTCAGCTCAGCTCCAGCTGGCCCCACCAAAACATGGCTTCCTGGCTCCAGCACAGACTCCACAGTCTCTGGCTAATAAACACACAGCTTTGAAGCCCAGCCATTCCATGGGCATATTTAAAAGTAGAAAGATGCAAACTCTGGATGGGATTCCAGAGAAACACAACTGGCTGATCCGCACAAGTGCAAATTCATACCTATATATAAATACAGTCTCCCTTTATAATGTCTTTCACCACTTCCTAGGCCATTTAAATGAAAGCATTAAACAAACTAAATTAAAACATTTTTTTCCTTGCACTTCTCAGATAACATCCCATATAATCAGAAGAATAGCCCATGGAAGAACTTATCACCTACTCCTTGAAATGCCTTTGTTAGGAAGGAGAAATTTAATCCCATCATAACTAACATTTTATTTGGGTCATTGAATTTCTCCTGTATACGATGCTATATGCTATGGTGTTTCTTCACAGTAATGCTTTATAGAGAAATATAGTAATTATATCCACTCGCGTTCAGATACGCTAGTTCAAACACAGAATGTCTGTTACTAATTTTGCGATGTATTTAGTCCCTGAAGTTGGTGGAAGTAGTGGGGTTAATATTGATTTCAAACTTCCCACAAAGCTTATTTCAGGAAAACATCACAAGCATGCAAATTAACCACTTGCTTCTAAACTTTCAATTTTTTTGCAGCAAGTTCACTATTCAAGTCCTACTGACATCACTGGGACTTCACTGAGAGAATTAGCCATTGCTGGCATTATCCATTTTCCTGCAATGGCAGCAACAACACTTGTGGAAAACTGTGTGTGACTAAACAAGACATCACTGAAGAAGAGAAAGCTGTGTTGCTGCTGTGCAGTATACAACCCCAAAAAATTGTCCTAGCAGGCTTTAAAGCATTACAGGGCTCAAGGTAGAAGAGTTGATTAATCTTGATAAACAACTAGTATGGAGGAGAAATTCATCACTATGAGAGAGAACAGTTTACAAGACTACAAGTAGACATGCTGAGAGTTACAGTGGATTAAGAGAGCGGGTCTCAGGTCTGCAGAAAGGCAGAAGTTGATATGGGGGAATAATAGATGCAAGGATAAACAGATGAGACCTAAATATTACATAATTATTATTAAAAAAAAAAAAATCCAGAAAGCCCAATAATAGAATAATCAACAGGGAACAAAGCAGTTGTCTAAAGTGAAATATTCTATCCATAAATCATGACAGCTTCCCTTGAACTAAGTTGATTTACAACACAGACCTAACAAAAAAAAAAAAAATCTGGAAAGCAAAACAATCATACAACTAAAAACAAGCCACAGGTTTACTAGAAACACAAAAGACTTCTGAGAATCTTTAAATAGCTCCAAGGAGAGCTTCGGTCTTCTCAAATAGAATTCTTAAGAGTGAAAATGAAAACAAATCAACCCTGAAACTTTAGCAAATGGTTTTGAAAAAAGCAGTTTCTAGATTTTGTAGTTTTTCCCTGTTTCGGTTTATGACAGGAAGATTACTTTTTAAGTAAAAGATGAATCAACACTTAGATATGCTTTGGAGACCATTTAAGTCAGTAACTGGGATGAAAGTTTCACATATAGCCATATATTAAAAGACTAAATATGTCAAAAATAAATTCCACCCTAAATATATTGGCTATATGGAATTCTACTTTTAGTCATTTCACGAAGGCATCTCATACTTGCTATGTCATTAAAAAACAGGAATAAAATAAGAGATCTTAATTTTTTTAATGGAAAATATTT
>NW_008794407.1:4935149-4936246 GCF_000699145.1 Aptenodytes forsteri | reverse complement strand
ACAAAAGACTTCTGAGAATCTTTTGATAGCTCCAAGGAGAGCTTCGGTCTTCTCAAATAGAATTCTTAAGAGTGAAAATGAAAACAAATCAACCCTGAAACTTTAGCAAATGGTTTTGAAAAAAGCAGTTTCTAGATTTTGTAGTTTTTCCCTGTTTCAGTTTATGACAGGAAGATTACTTTTTAAGTAAAAGATGAATCAACACTTAGATATGCTTTGGAGACCATTTAAGTCAGTAACTGGGATGAAAGTTTCACATATAGCCATATATTAAAAGACTAAATATGTCAAAAATAAATTCCACCCTAAATATATTGGCTATATGGAATTCTACTTTTAGTCATTTCACGAAGGCATCTCATACTTGCTGTCATTTTAAAAAACAGGAATAAAATAAGAGATCTTAATTTTTTTATCTTATTTTTTTTAATGGAAAATATTTAAGCATCTGATTAGTCACTGAGGGAAAAAACCACAGACAAGTTTGCTGAAAAGATTTTAAGACCTTCCCGATGGGGATGGTGGTGGAAAAAATTTAATTTAATGTTTAATGGAAAATATTTAAGCATCTGATTAGTCACTGAGGGAAAAAACCACAGACAAGTTTGCTGAAAAGATTTTAAGACCTTCCCGATGGGGATGGTGGTGGAAAAAATTTAATTTAAGGACTTTTCACAAGACTAAACTTTGAGTACAACTTTATGATGTGTCCAAAGTGTACTTCTACAGTAATTAATTTTTTCATCTAATAGCATCTGCCACAGTCCCTGTTTAAGTACTTGAGAGGCACAAAATCTTCAACTATGTGGAGAATAACTACATCCAGCTCTAATAATTCTTCTTGGATTTCAAACAACCAGTTTCTGTCTTCTTCCCCTTAAAAGAAGGCTGCTTAAAAGAACAGGTGAATAGAGAGAACAAATTTTTATGCATCTGAAAAGTATATTCTGTTTACATGTACGCTATCCAATAGCTTTTTTATTTCTGTTCTCTCCCAAAACTCAGTTCCATTATCAAACATATTGCATGCATGTTAGTTCACTCATAGCTTCCGTCCAAGGGAACTCACTCTTCCCCGCCCCTCCCCCCCCTCCCTC
>NW_008794407.1:4927025-4934846 GCF_000699145.1 Aptenodytes forsteri | reverse complement strand
TGCTTTTCTTAATAAGCACAATAGCAGTAACAGTGTGAGATAAAATAATATCCTGGTTGCTATTACTCGTTTCACACATCATTTAATACTTACATATATTCCAAAAAGTAAAATTATATTACATCTGAAACAAGAACAGTTAGTGTAGGAGGAATAAGCCTAATTATTTACCAAGTAGGGAAGTATGAAAACAAATAGATTTGCAGTATAGATGTGGAATAAAGGATCAGAAAGGGCTACCTTCCCCCCCCCCCCCCCCCCCCCCCAACCCCAAATTAACAAACCTAACATTAATTTGTCTTCTTTATGACCTCAGAAACATAATTCTTTCAAATGCAACATTAAGGAGTTAAGCCCAGTAATATAAATATACAGGTAAACCTCAATTTTCTACTATTTCTAAACCAGACAAATTCATTAAAAAAAAAGCATTTTCTGGAAGAAGGATTTGGCACAATATGAACCTATATTTCCCCTGGGTTCCCAACATCAAAAATACAATATTTTTCTGTGTGGTTTCAAGGATGAGCTCTGTTCAGCTTGTGGGTAGCCTCTACTTCACACTGAAGGAGAAAAAGATTTATCCCATTTCTTCTCCATCATGCTCTCCACTAGCAAAACTGGAGAGAGTTGATTATCCCTCAGTATCATTTTCTCCTTTGAAATTGAAAAGGAAGAACACAATAAAAAAAAGACAACTGTGATATATTAATCAAAGGAAGGGGAAAAATTGGTATTTAGGGAGAAGAAAACAACTACGAATAAAACCAACAGAGCCATAACGAGCTAGACATTAAAAAAAGCAATTGAAAGATCAACAGATAGACATTACTGTAACATAAATATACATTTATACAGTGGACTTTCACACACACAGTCTGACAATCCAGCTGTACTGATGGCAAGAATATCTTTTTTCCCTCTGCCAGTATAGTCCAGACTGACAACGTTAAGTAAGATCAGCAAGTAATAGCTGCAGAAAAGTTGGCATCCTTACACTTTGGAATGCAACAAGTGTAATCTAGTGTTTCTGAAATCCAAAACAGCACTATACCAGCCACTAGGAAGAAAATTAACTCTATCCCAGCTGAAACCAGGGCATCTAGGGAAGCATATTTAAAAACAGAAGAACAACAGAGGGCAAACCCACCTGGACATCAGTTAGCATGTTTCTTTATCTCACTCCCTGCCAAAGTAGAGTTTTATGATTTGATCAAAAGTATCAATTTATTCATCCTTTACTTGGATTGAATATTTTTTTTTGTCAAAAATAACTTGTGTAAAAAGTATCAATAAATCATTTTCCTAAAATTCAAGATCATACCATTTTCTTGTTTGAAATCCAAATATTTCTATTTGGAAATGACAACAAGGCACCCTGTGAAAGTTCCAATTTCCGTGCCTTATGTTATATGACCAAATCTTTTCAGCTACTTTCAGGTCTGCTGATGCATAAAAGGCTGAAGTAGGGCACAGGATTTGTACAGGTACTCTTACAAGGATGCCCAGACAGACATGATGGACCAGAAAGGTGTTTTCTTCCTTTACAGAAGGGTTTTATGCTAGGCATAGAACGGTATCCAATATCTCTTCATGAAAATATTGCTCGTAGCTTACTTTTAAAAAAAAAAATGCTTAACGAGTAGCTCAAATTTCCTCCTACTGATATTTATGGGCACCATGAACTCCAACTGGCATAGTATTGGGTTCATTAGTAGGTTGAAACAATTTTCAAATCATGTACTTCATAAAAGACCAATGTATCCAGACTGCTTATTTAGACTTGATGGGCATATCGGGTTTCTGAAGAGCAACTGTACCATCAGATGTGTGAAGCATTCCCAGCCTTTCTCTCTCTAGTGATAAAAAAAATTGAGTTTTCCTGGCTTTATATCTGGAGATTATAATTTTTTCCTGCATGAGAGCATTACAGAAACCTATTTGTCTAAGCCCCCCCTAGGGAAAACCAGCTAGCCACAAATGGTGGTTTAAAGGATTACATAACAGTACTCGCTATAGGCTATTTAATAGCTATAAAACCCACAATGAAATCTTCTGACTTTCAGACTGCCTTTATTTAAAGACAGAGATTTTTACCCCTTTGGAAACCACTGCATTATTCAGCAATATGAAACACAACTTCTGCAAGCACTGGGTAGCTTTGTTCTCTTTCTCTAAGACTTTGTGGCTTGCTGAATTAATTGTGAAGAACCATCACCAGAAGCAATTAAAAAAAAAAAACAAAAATAAAACCCATGGTTTTGCCTTTTCAACATTAAATTAATTACATGTAAACATATACCCAAGATTCATGCAGAGAAATCTCAACAGATTTCTACATAAATACCAATTAGGGTTCCACTCTGTGGATTTTATAAAAATGAGCCACTTTTTTTTGTGTTTGTCTATTAGGGCCTGAAATGGGCATGTTAACATCACTCTAGATTTTATACTTAGAAATATTTATTTTTGACCCTTTCTTTACACAACGTTACCTCAAATTCAGAAGCAAGTTAGAGAAGTAGAAATGCTGTTTCCTACTTAAGCAAAGATGACCATCTATATTGGTATCTGAAACCTTAAAAGGTTCCAGAGACTGACTCTTAAAGACTGCAGGTTTTCATTTTAATATCCCAAAACATGGACCCATTTAGAGACCTATTATATGAACACCCTTCCCTCTCTAAACCTTTATTACCTTTCTCCATTGTCAATCACTTCTACACAAAATGTGGACTCCTGAATTCAGCAATGATGAGGTTAAAAACATGGACACACTTACTGTCTTGAAACACATTCAGCCACTACCATTGTGGGATGGAAATGCTGCAGTCTGCAACTTAGCTAAATTTCAAGGATCAGGATGAAAAAACAACTTCATGGAAAAAAAAAAGGATTCATATGTAAAGAAAAATCCATAAACTGTTATTGGATATGAAGAACCACTTAAGAAATACAACCCATTTGCATCTGAAGAAATAAGTTTAGTGTTTTTGTTTATTATATAGCTATAAAACCCCATCATATAATCAAACCTTTTCACCTCTGTGTAAATAGAGCTTTTATTTTCAATATTTTGTCAATATAATAAATATTACATTATTATGTTATATGTAATAATGTACACAATGTATATGTTAGCTACGTGCAATGTAATATTTAATTTATTACTTTGTGAATTTTGCAGACTAAGATAAAACTGAGAATTAGTGATTGGCATGCGCACTTTTCTTTCCAGGCAACATTTTCTTTTCCCCTACTTTCCACTATTTTTCCCTTTTTCACTCATCTCAGTCTGAGGATGTCAAGTTCTTAGATGGACTGGGACAAGTCGCAAGACCCATTGTTTTCTTCTTTTCTTAAACCCAGAAAATTTGTGAATGCATGGGTTTTTTACAGCCTTGCTTTTGTCCAAAAACCAAGAATGTGAAATTTTACACACCTGTTATTGACTAGTGACTCCAAGGACTATATATCATTCTCAGAAGAGATATGTTTGGAGTACCCTGCCTTAAACCATGTTTTTCTTAAATGCAATTTTTTTTAGACAAAATTTTTTTTTTTTATAAATCACTTCATTTTACTTTAAGCTGTTGTAAGTTTTGGTTACTGTATAAATCCACAAGTAAATGACATCTGCAAAATTATATACTGCAATTCTTGTTTATACTGTAGCTAACTGCAGAACCATGAATGAAACTTTATTTTAAATACTGAATATAATACAGTCAGGGGTTGGTAGAAAATTTCAAATCTATTTTAGACTTTAATTGCATTGCCTTCTAACATCAAGTTGAATCCTAAACTAGCTGGACATTTGGTTGTAATATTGTGAGCAAGTTTCCCTTTTTTAATTCATTTACAAATAACCCAGAGACATAATCTTTATAATTAAGTCTTCTAGCTGAACATCATTGCTATTTAAAGAGAAGAGAGTCATACCCTCATTAAGACCCTGCCTGCCGAAATGTATGGGGGCTTGGGAATACAAGCCTCTGCCCAGAGCCATTCACATCCAAGTCAGGAGCAGGCTCCTGTTTCAAGCACAGAAGCCTCTCAGCAACCTTTCTGTTACTAAACATGCCAATTTCAAACTGGATCATAAGTCATCTGCAGATTTCTGAGAATGTTTAATACCTACATTGTCAACTGCAAAAGTTACCTTTATTGTGTTACACAGCACTTTGCAAGGAAGCTATAGGAGCATGGCAGTATGCTTTCTCCTTCAGATTTTTTTTTTTTTTTTAATGGTAAGCACTTAAAATTAAAAGTTGTTGCCTTTGGCATTAAAAGCACTGTGCTGCCGATGTTTCCACCATCTCACCAGCTTTTAGTTTCAATGGTATTTTCTGATAGGATAATAACTAGCAGCTCCTATCTGGTATTTCCTTTCATGATAGCAAATCTCATTTTCTCTTTATTATCAGGAGGCCTTTCAGGCAACTTTTACCAATGTCATTTTTCCAATATACACGTATTATTTCTTCCTTCATTTCTGCTCATATTTCTTCAGACAGACAACTCCAGATTCTGACAAAAGTTATGCCTGATATAAGCTCCAGTTAAACAGGAAATTTTTCTATTGGCTATAATATCCTATTCTATTCTAAGTGAAAACATTTAATTGTACAATTACTGACCTCATTCATCATTATGAGAAGAGAACCCTTATACCTTATCCTTCTCAGCAAGTCGTTAAGGATATGCTGGCTAAGACTTACATCATTCTCTTCCGTTAGTATGTATCATTTCATTAACTGTATGTGTGCTGATGACAAAAAACTGGGGGAAGTGGCTGATACACCAAAAGGTTATGCTGCCATCCAGAGGGACCTGGACAGGCTGGAGAAATGGGCTGACAGGAACCACATGAAGTTCAACAAAGGGAAGTGTGGAGTCCTGCACCTGGGGAGGAACAGCCCGTGCACTGGTATGTGCTAAGGGATACCCAGCTGGAAAGCAGCTTGGCAGAAAAGGACTGGGGGTCCTGGTGGACACCCAAGTTGAATATGAGCGGCAAAGAAGGCTGATGGTGTCGTGGGCTGCATGAATAGGAGTGTTGCCAACAGGTCAAGGGAGGTGATCCTTCCCCTCTACTCAGCACTGGTGAGGCCACACCTGGAGTACTGTGTCAAGTTCTGGGCTCCTCAGTACAGGAGGGACATGGACATACTGGAGAGAGTCCACCAAAAGGCAATGAAGGTGATGGAATGGAGCATCTCACCTATGAGCAAAGACTGAGAAAGCTGGGACTGTTCAGCCTGGAGAAGAGAAGGCTCTGGGGGGATCTTATCAATGTATGTAAATACCTGAAGGGAGGGCACAAAGAGGACAGAGCCAGGCTCTTTTCAGTGGTGCCCAGTGCCAGGATCAGAAGCAACAGGCATGAACTGAAACACAGGAGGTTCTGAACATCAGGAGACACTTTGTTACTGTGAAGGTGACTGAGCACTGGCACAGGTTGCGCAGAGAGGTTGTGGAGTCTCCCGTCTTGGAGACTGTCTGGACTGTTCAGACTGTCCTTCGAAAGATGTCTGGACATGATTCTGGGCAACCAGGTCTATGTGGCCCTGCTTGAGCAGGAAGGGGTTGGACCAGATGACTCCAGAGTTCCCTTCCAACCTCAACCATTCTGTGATTCTGCAATTTTGTTTGGAGATAGGAGATCAATGAACTCTTCTGTCTAGCTTTTGAGGGCAAATGCGTTACTCCAGAAGGATTTAGTACTATGGATGTTTATTAATTACAAGTGATTAGAAACTATCAGCTTACTAAAAAGCCTCACCAACCAATAAATTAGCTTATCAGCATTATTGTATTTGTTTCTGCTCCAAATAGCTATCAACTTTCACTAGATACTACCCTGAACTTTCCCCACTATTATAAATGTAAAAAAAATAAATAGTACTAACATCACTCATTAGGCTCTCCATAACCTTCAGTTGCATATGGCAATAAAATAGATTCTGAATTATATATTTAATTGGGTTTCTTTAGCGTAAAGATGGATAGTCAAATGACAAGGAAGCATCTTCATTTGGTCATATTTCTGACTGGTGCACTTGTTCTTTTAATAGTTTTGAACAGAATCAAGTTGTAAAGTAGTTAAACAAGAATATTTATCCACTGCAGACTTAGGTTTTAGTCTTACAAGTGTTTTTCACCCAACCCTTATTTTTACCTATTAACAACTTCACTATATGCTTATTTGACCCCAGGCACACTGACTTTCAGCTATATGTATGAACTAAAGTCTATTCTGTCCTTTAGTTTAGCCCAGAACCTGTCTTCAGATACAAAAGAGATGTGGTGAATGAACTAGCACTGTGCTTACAACACTTTCCAAAGGCAAGACATTTTCTCACAGTTGACTCAGCTGCATAGGAACAAATCCCAGAGCACCGCAGCACAAAGCAGCAGGGCTTTGCTCCCCCAGGCACACGTGTACATTGGTTCAGGGACAGAAACACACAGAAGACCTTGCTGTGGGAATACTTATACTCAGGTTAGGCTAACTGGAACACTCTGATCCCAGTAGTAATTAGCTCAAATGAGTCTGCAATGGAGATATCCCTATATAGATGCTCACACAATCAATGCCTTCTCATGCACTTTTTATATTTCCTCTCTGGGTCTAATGGGTATTGAATGGACGATGGTCACGAAACTAATTCTGACTGCAGAGAATGAAACATTATGGAACATAAATATATGAATGGAATTGCATTAGGGAATAGAGTTTAAATGGAAAAAATAATGATAAAAATATTAGCTTTTCACCTCTGGCTACCAAGGAGGACAGAATACGTGAGCAAAGGAAGATGAAAATTCACTACAAAGAACAGAGGGGCCAGGAAGCACCTGCCTGGTGCAGTGGAAGGACCAACATAGGCAGTACATAAAAAATGTTTTTCTGTCCTAAGATATAACAAGAATATCCTAGTGAAACTGCTACTAGAAAATGTCTGTTACCTATGTAGCCTTTTAGGGTTGAAACCCTCTTGCTGTTCTTTGAGCCATATTAGATGATTTAAAGTGCAAAGAAAAAAGCACTGAAGTTACCAAATCAGTCTTGTATCAGAGTTTGTCTCTTCCCTTTGAAAAAAAGTGAAAAAGGAAACTGACTTAGTAGTACAATCCATAGGAGACATTATGGACACTGGTATTCTTTGAGAGGCATCCTACTTTGCTCTATAGTTTTGCTCTCTATCCATCACATCAATTGGAGAGATATGACTCCTGGCATTTATCTACAGAACGTTGTGTCATACCCATATGGCAGTCAGCTGCAAGCACAATCTCCCTTCATCATCTCATTTCTGTACAGACCAAAACCTGTACAGGCTCTCTGCTCAACAAGAAATGCATTCAGTCACATGGCTTGGAGCTGTCAACCAGAAGTCTCGGGTGTGCTAAACAAACAAGACCTCCACTAAATCTCACTCTACAGAAAAGCAATTTTTGTGGAAAATGAACTTGCTTATGCTGGGCAAGCATGTAAAGTTTCCATTATAAAAACAAAAATCTGGCACTGTCTGACACCAATTATTTTATTGGTAGCTTGCATTTACCTTTACCTTATCTTAGAATTTCTTCTTCTGATAAAAACATGCAATTCTCCACCTTTCATTTCAAACTCTAACATGATGCTGTGTTCTCCATTCACATCTGGCTTGTAGGTCCCTTGTGTCCTGGTTTCAGCCGGGATAGAGTTAATTTCCTTCCTAGTAGCTGGTACAGTGCTGTGTTTTGGATTTAGGATGAGAACAATGTTGATAACACACCCATGTTTTAGTTGTTGCTAGGTAATGCTTACACTAG
>NW_008794407.1:4916223-4926655 GCF_000699145.1 Aptenodytes forsteri | reverse complement strand
GCTGACTGAGGTTAAACCACAACACCTTGTGAAAAAAAAAAAATTTAAGCGTGTCATATTCAGTTTTCAGTGCTATTTGTTTTCTGCTTGCTTACTCATCTACCATGTACTGTCCCTGCTGATGTTGCAGCTTTAGAGGTACTATAGCAGTATGTTTTGCAATTACAGAGTAAGTTTTGTGATGTCTTTTCTGAAGCCCTGTTTCTATGAACCTCATGTCACCACTCCAGGTCTCCTCAGTCTCATGTTTCTGTTTTCCTTACTACTGGATTTTTCCTTCACTGTTTCCTTAGATGAGCCTGATTCAATACTGCAATCTAACAGTTCTGTGCCAGCATCTCCCTTATTTTTATACTAATCATTTCAATTAAGTCACTTAACAAAGGATTTTATTTTTAAAAGATAGGAGTAGAAGACAGTGGTTTAATCGTGTTAAAAAAAAAGATAAAACATATTCTGCTTGAAAGTATTTGCCTTAATTCCTCTCATTCATTTGTTTGCAATGAATTTCTTCAAATGAGTACTGTTTTCTTTTTTACTTTCTATTTTCTTTCTTCCATTTTGGAAGATGGAATTTCATGTAATGCAGCTTAACTACTAAAATGCATATATATAAAGTAACACTAATTCTCTTCAGATGGGCATCCTTCGGCAAACCAGATACTAATTTTAGGTGATGGTACTCACACGAACATCTGCTGCTGAACTCTTGATAACAATTATTCTCAACACCATATACTATTCCTATGAAAAGCTGAGAAAAGTATAATAATTCTTGAGTGAAAGCTTTACTTGAGATAGCAAGTATAATTACCTATATCTAGTTTGATTCCAGTTAAAATTGTCTACATAGTACAAAAAGAGCCATAGGGCTACTGGGACTTCTATCAGATAGAAATAGTTTCTTTTCATCTGTCTTATAGAGGCTACACTAAAGTTTTTACTTTAAATGTGACAAACACAAAGCAATTGCACAATCTCCCGTCAGTCAATAAAATGTTAGTTTACCCAGTGAGGGTGTTATGAGGAAGAGAACAAAATTGCAGATAAGACTCCACAGCAACCTGAAAAGCCTGTTTAGATTTCACAAATTATGAGCCAACTACAACAGCACATAATTGAGATTACTTGGTCAATGCCAAAAATGTTCTGCAGGATAACTCAGTAGATGGCATTATTCTCACAGAAATTAAATTGAAACACTATGAAGGTGTCAGAAAACTCAAAATTGTTGGAGGTGTGATCCTTCAGATTCTGTAGGCAACCAACAACCTGCTCCAAGATAAGCCTTGCTGACTTTAGCAGTCTCACTGATCTAAATGGGACTTGTTCAATGCAGTTATTTGGGTGCATTATCAGGTTGAGTAGAAGGCCCACATTTCCAATCACTTGTCACCACTACCGATCTACCATTTTATCTGAGAGAAATATTTTAACCGTGAAGTGAAAAATGTATCAAACAAGAAATACTTGCTTTTTGCACACATGTAAGTTCTACATAGTAACGCTCTTATAACTTAAATGTATGCTGTATTTATTATATTCATAGTTCCATCCAAAAGTAAGAATAATATTACAGGATAATATCAAAGTATCATAGTCAGATGGATGCATCATTCTGACCAAAACTGAAAAATCTTTATTCCTCACACACATATCAACATCCAAAGGTTACAGTCTGCTAAAATAGTTCATACTTTTTAAAAGTCATCTGACGGGTTGATGCAATCTATGTAGACATCTACAGAAATTTTGAAAAAGATAGTCTTAACATACTATGGAGTGAGATGCTGTAATGAGATAATATACTTCAATGCAAATGGTAGAAATTTAAACAAAGCAACCATGAAGATGTTAATCCAAAACACAGATCCAAGCTTAGATTTCTTCTGTGCTAATTTACTACTGCAATCTAATTACTGTATCTTTAAGTACATTCTGTACCCCTTATTATAGCACCAATACTGAAAGAAAAAAAAACCAAAACAGTTGTTTATTCTGAAGATATGAACACCTGCTTTAAAATTAGTCTCACAAGTCTCACTCACCCAGAATAGCATTGCCTTCAATTAGTGCATATAGTCAAGGGTGAGTCATTGTAAGAGTTATTATAAGCACTCCAGTAGCTAATAGAGAAATGAGACTAATTCTCCATTTTGAAGGACAGATTTTACTTCCATAGCACTCAGGTGCAGAAACAGATTCCTATTCGATGAACACAGTTAAACAAGTTAGGAATGAGAGCATATCCCAAAGATAGGGAAAGCACTGCCATGGTTTCACACCGTAATACTAAGTCTTTGAAAAGATTGTGCGGTCATTCTGAGCCTACTGAGGGAGGGAGTTGGATGTTGCCACTGAAGAATAGGACCACTGTACCAGACAAACAGGTATTATTGTTCTAATATAATGGAGATGTGAATTGAATAAAAGCTTTCTTACCACATTGCACTGTTTTAAAGATTGTGCTAGTTCCCTCTGCTTCCTGATATTATTAGTTGGACACATCACAGAACCTGATCTTGATAGACCTTGACCAAATTAAGGGAGGCTACTACCACTATTACTAATGGAAACAGAAATGCCTTAGGCAAAGTTCTGCATTAGTGAAGTTAATAGAAGTTTTGTCACTGTATTCAACTGGACAAGGATTTCACCGTCAGAATTAAAGCCAAAAGTAAGAGGTCTTACTCCAAAAGCACAGTGATTACAATGAATATCCTTGTTATATACTTGATATCAGAGCATCGGTGAAGCCGTTCTTCAAATTTCAAATTTTCAATGACTGCAAAAACATTTTCTCCCAAATATTTTAGGGATTCAGGGATTTTTTTTTTTTTTTAAAATGACACCTGACAATTCCTGATGGAAAAAAAAAATACACTCATTTTTACATCACTAATTTTTCTCCTCCTTCAACTATCACTATGTGCATCCAGCTGGAATATGTGCTCAGGAAGGTGTGCAAGTGAGGCAGGAAAAACAAGTATGTTGAGCAGTCTGATTTACTGCAGAACTCCAATGTACTTTTTCAGGAAAGAATTGAAAGAACAGAAGTGCAGATACAGTCTTAACTGCCCTGTTTATCAAAGGACAGGCATTGTTTAGAGCCCATACAAATAAATGGGCAGGAAATAAAAGGAAAATGTAGTTACCCCTAAAGCGGCAGTACCCAACGAACCTGACTTGTTTTTCACTCATCCCTAAAGCAGGACTGGATTCCTGGGAAGAAACTCCCCAATACAAAAAGGAATTTAGAAATTTCAGACCTGGAATGAGAAATACTGCCTGATGCTTCTCAGAGGGCAACACGGTTTCTTCCACCTGACCTCAATTCAGCTGGCTGTGAGATTTGCAAGGGGTAAGCATTTTAAATCTGCAAATACATCTCCACTTTGTCCTTCTGCTGATTATTTCTCTAAGGGAAAAATGTGACCACTGTTAGGGTAAGCATTAAAACCAATGTTAATAGTTTAATTTCAGCACTGTTCAGGATCCAGAGGCAGTTACAGATTTGAGCGTTATCACCAACTGAGCAATTCTATTAACCTTTATATCCAGACTTTTGCATAAAGTAATACTGACACAGCAGAGGGGACAATAAGAGAAGTGAAATCTGTAGAACAGTAGCATTAAAGGCATATTCAGAAAAATTTTCTTAGAGCTTAGCTCAAGTAAATGTCACCAAGAAAAGTGCATTTTAGCATCATATCCACTTTGTTCTACTTTCCTGTGCTTGTGGATTTTGCTTTGGTTCCCCTCCTCCTCCCGCAACAGCTATCCTTTAAAAAGGAAGGTCTCCACTTCACTAGAGATTTAAAAATACAGAGAAACATGGATGTTTTACTAAGGCATATTTTGCATATTTTTCTGCAAAGATTTTTTTAACAAGCTGTTTAGTTTCATCAGTAGTGGACAAATCTCACAACTAAAGCTTTCAAAGCCTCCTATCTCACACTCAAGTCTAAAGGAAACTGAATGACAATAGCCAAAAAATTCATCTGTAAAACTTTACCCAAAAGTAAACTTCTGACTACTTTGCAGTGAGCAAGGAGCAAATTTCAGGATGTGTTTTCCACACTTAAACAAATAAAAAACCTAAATGTGGCATAGAGAGGAGGAGAAATTAGCAATTCTTTGCTAATTACTGCATGGAAAATCTAAGCACTTTACACTCTGCTATCATGTTTATCCTGAGAAAGAAATCAACCTTATTTCTTATGCACATTGCAAAAGGCAACTTCAGTCTAATATGTATTTATATAGAGAGATTTGTTCTTTATTCCTTTATATGCTGTAGCACTGTTGTGGGTTAACTCCAGCAGGCAGCTGAGCCCCACCCTGCCACTCGCTCACTCCCCTGCAGTAGGACTAAGCAGAGAATGGGAAGGGTAACAGTGAGAAAATTCACAAGTTGAGATAAAAACAATTTTATAGGGAAAGCAAAAGCTGTGCACACAAGCAAAGCAAAATAAGGCATTCATTCACTACTTCCTATTGACAGGCAGGTGTTTAGCCTGACCAACAGCAGGGCTTCATCATGTGTAATTGTTGCTTGGGAAGACAAACGCCGTAACTCTGAACATATCGCCCTCCTCTTTTCTGCCAGCTTTTATTGCTGAGCACGACATCATATGGTATCTGATATCCCTTGGTCAGTTGGGGTCAGCTGTGCTGGCTGTGTCCCCTCCCAAATTCTTGTGCACCCCCAGCCTACTCGCTGGTGGGGCGGTGTGAGAAGCAGAAAAGGCCTTAACTCTGTGTGAGCACTATTCATGGTGTTTACATCCCTGTGTTAACAACACTGTTTTGGTCACCAATCCAAAACATGGCACCATTGTAGCCGCTATGAAAAAAATTAGCTCTATCCCAGCCAAGACCAGTGCAACCACCCTTCCTATTGCAGGGAATTTTAAAATTTCCACTAAAGTAGTTTCAGAGTAGTTAATAAAACTCTCAGTATTGACAGAGGAACCATCTGAAAGGTTAAGGGATAGATCCTGGCACTTTAATTGATTAGTAATTCATTTTGCTTTCACTGTAGCCATTAGCAACAAACATCCTTCAGGGGACTAGCAGGCTGTTCCAGTCTTACTGCTGTGGGGTTGCCTTTGGATGACTCAGGGACCGGGGAGATCAAAGGCAGATCATCTCAGTCCCTCAGCCCAACTCACTACAAAATTACACTGCTGTCTCCCTGGCTGCACACAATTATTTGGCTCTTAATTCTTTGCTGACCATAGTAATATGACTGAAAAAGGAGGGGGGAATATTCTGTTAGACCTGTAAGAAGAACAGATACTGTTAATAGTTCCCTTCTCAGTGGCTACAAATACAGTATGCAGGAGAGGAAGGAAACATAGAAAGGGATTGTTTTCACCTGTTGTCCTGTCTGGCAAGTTTCAGCTCATTCTTTCTTTACATAATGTTTTTGCCCCTCAAAAGCAAAAGAATAAGAAAACCCTGGCTACACACGTAACTACACACTTAAGAGAACAAGCACACACTTCTAGGATTATTTAGTTTAGAGAAATACAGGAATTATTTTCTTATATTTGATGCAATACAGTTGGGAGACAGCAATTTGTTTACAAGGTGAAATGCATATAATGTGTATTGTGGTCAACAGTGGTAACAAGTTCATTGTAGAATGAACTATCTGTGACACGAGAAATAAAAATGCATCATAAAGGATGGTATGACAGCAGGGGCTTTGAAAGTACAGGCACAAAGAACCAGGGCTGTAAACAACCCACCAATGACAAATTACCGGTGATTAAAGGAATGCATCCTTGAGAGCTAGAGCTTGTTTGGGGTGTAAGAAGGGAACAAAGTGACAACCAAGGGAGAAAAACAGTATTAATTCATTCAGGATGATCAGAAACAAGAGACCTGAATTAGCTCAACTGAAAAGGGAGCTCTTGTTATCCAACCCGTGATGGAAAACACCTAAGATTAGTACAGTAACTGTAGGCCTCCTCCTTACACCCCCAGGCAGCACAGACACGCACTGCTGGGGAGGGATTGCTGCTTATCCATGCTGAGCTACTGATACATATATCCACATGATAGCTTACCCAAATCAGGAAAAGCAATGACAGCCATTAGGAAAAGGCATAGGACTGAGCATTAATATGTAGTTGTAATTTATATATATACATATGCATACTTGAACTAGCAATATGGGAGTTAGTTAATTCCTAGTTAAAGGAATTGCGTGGATTGGCAATTCTCTGTCGTCCACATATACCTTTTGGGTTGACCATTGCATTGTAACCTAGTCGGGATCTCAGAGGCAACAAAGTGGTAACACTTTTCTCTTGTATTTCACAAATACTCGCTATCCTAAAGCAATGTACTCATTAGCTAGCAATCCCTCCAAAAAGGACAGCTGGGGGACAGTCCTGCTGCCTCAAAGCCATTCAACCAAGCATCAGCATCCAGATAAATAGCTTCACATGTACTTGTTAAAATTTCCTAATATAAATAACACTATGCAAGGAACTGCTATTGGCTTAATTTACTGAGAGGAGCAGTCTGGTACTAAAGAGAGATCACTGCATCCTGAGCGACACAGCACCAGGCCATTATTAACTGAAAGGGGAAAAGTGGATTTCTGTGGCCTATGCCATGGATTACTAAATAAACAGACAGAAGTCAAAGTAGAAACACCACCAGAGAAAACTCATATGCATTCACACTAAGGCCTGTAAGTTTATTTAAGCTATGATTTTGTACAACACCTGGCAGTGTTGTACCTCCCATCCTATTACATACACACAGTGAACAATAGAGTGGGGGGGTGGGGAATAGAGTTTGTCATCTTGAGTTGCTTGACCAAAGCCTTAAATCTCACGATAACTGATTTCCTGGATTTTCCACACTCCTTCACAATTATTTTTGCTCCTCCTCTCAAGTGTATATAAACTGCCAATGTTTTCAGCAAGAGCTTTGAATGAGCATGTGGGACAGAAGAAGTACTTTCAACATCTCTAAAGCTCAGATCCCAGAAGTATCACAGTATTTTTGTGTTGACAGCTATGTTCAAACTCCCTCTCAACTTCTATATATCTGTAAGAACATGTTTAAAAACTAGTTGATTTTTTGTTGTTGTTGCACAGTTTTCTATCTGACCCCATTTTTCTCTTTGAATTTGTTTGGTATGAGACAAGGCTTTTAATAAAGTCTCTTTCATAAATAGCACCTGAAATTGATTTTAAATAGACTTAGTCACCAAATTTTAATAAAACACATAAAAGAATTACAATTGTTAAATGCAAAATACTTAAAATGTCATTTTGTGAGGAAATATAAAAGACAGTGGAATGAAAAGACTGAACTAACAGAATTGCCCCCCTAGCAGAAGATCTGATTCCTGCAGAGTTTAATATTTATGAAAGGAGTCTAATACATTAATAGAGCAATGTAAGGTATTGATAGAAATATCCTCAGTGCGTTCATCAAGTATTGATACAGCACTTTATTACAGGCAAAACATACAGAAGCCCTTAAATGTGTTTTTTGTTTCTTTGCACTTATTTCCACATTTGTGATTATGTTTTCAAAAGACAGCAGTAGAAATTTAAGTTAGAAAAATAAATAGTAAAAAGTATAAAACCACAGTAAAAACACAGCCTTTTTGACAGGATTTCCTCCAACTTCTACTTCATCCCTTCTTTTTATTGCTTTAAGATCAGTAACCTTGTCTTCTACACCTACTCTAATGCCTCTCCAAGTTCACTATGAAAACTCTCTAATTGGATTTCCACCTTTTTTTCTTAACACTGCTCATCACAACATCTTAAGGCTTTTTTTTTTTTTTTTTTTTTTTAAACTGAATCTCAGAAGCCCAATTCTATGTGGCCACATATTTCTTTGACCCCATCAGTTGCCTCTGAAGCGATACCCCTTATTATTCTCTTGCCTTCCCTCAGCTTGCTTGGTTTCTCCTACAAAACGTAACTTCAGTTACTGACCGGTGGATCACTTACCTCCCTCTCTGCTTTCTAAACTGTCTCCTATCCAAATGAATGAATTGGTAAGGTCCCCAATATTATGGACAAATGTTAGTGATAGGCACTCCAAAGTAGAGAAAATCTTATGAGACAGGGATTAACATGCTTGCTCAAATATGGCTCTAAAGCTCAAAGCATCTGACAAATCCACCGTATGCCTTTTTGGTCTCATCTAGTCATAACTTAAAAGGCTAAACTAATAAAACAAGTTTTAAGAACAGCAAAGTAGCTGAAGAATATTTTCTAGGTTTAGCATATCAGCAGTGGGATTTTGGTTGTTCTAATCTCTCTCATTTGTACTGTTTTATTGTGTAATGCAAAGATGCAACCCTTGATACCACGACAGGTTGTAGCCAGGATATCCCTCATAAGTTATTCCAATCTACACAAAGAAAAATGGAGCTAGAAATCAGGAAAAAGTTTATCCTTTTAATTATGCAGAACCGTACCACAAATAAAATCAGCTTAACAGATTCAAATCCAATTGTACTCTGTGATTTGTAGATCTTATTGTAGTTGGAGTTGCTTCAAAATACCTAATTGACACCGAGGACTGGGGGTTTTGGGGCATGTGGTTTTCGAGGTGGGTTTTTTGCAAGTGAAATCACTGTGGCCCTGCCATGCTTTTCAAATATTTAACACTGGCTCTGTCTTGAAGTCGCAGAGCAGTAGCATGAATTGAGTGAATTATCACAGCTACATACCTCCTGCAAGTAACCATTACAGAAAAGGTTTCCCTTTTCCCTCTTTGTTTTCTTACTTCAAAGAAGTCACTGTCCATCATTTCACTTTGCTACAGTCAATTCTGAGAATCACACTGGGTAGAGTTTTACCATTTTCCCATTAAAGCACACCAATCTATATTTTGAATTTATTCCTCTACAGGAACACATTTATTCTTGGGGGCATTTCAAAACTATTTGGTCAGCTGAATGAAACTTAAGTTTCATATTTCTGCAGCTGTGATAGCAGGATAAACAGCTGGCACAGGAAATACCTGCTAAAAGATGATACCTTTTCTGTTGGTTTTCAGTTTGCTTTATAGTCAAAAGCTTTTTGGTTTTTTGGCTGCTGCAAGAGAGAGGGGGAAGATACACAATCCCATAAAAAAAAAGTCAGACAAAAAAGACGTTAAGATGACAAGTATCCAACTCTAAATTTTGTTTTTGAAGACTCCTTTGTTCAAATGAAAGTAAACAAACAAACCCACACAGATGGGACGTCAGTTCTGTTAATAATTTTCTGTTCGCACTTATTTTAGAGACTATTTCCAGAGTCCAACTGTAAGTGGTCAAGTTACCACAGCATAGTTATTTTCTATACAAAACATAAAAATCACTAATTCCCCTGTAAATAAATATTCATTAGCAGAAGTTATAGGTAAGAACTACAGCCTTGAAGTGGACAATCTATGAGCACTCCCATGATTAGTTATCACAGTTCCACTGACTAGTAACTTCTGAAACTATGATATCTTGCTTGCAACCATTTGACAGACTATCTGATTTGCGGTGTTGTCACATGAATGGACCCCCATTATAACAGATGGAAGGATATTACATTTTTAAGAGAATGAGTTCCTTGGTGAATAGAATTGTGTCATCAATCATGAATTTCTGCACAGGAGTTAAATCTCCAAGATTTTTTGCTTTCGGTTTTTGGGTAAACAGTCTAGGAATAATTATGTGATGTTTTGGAATTTACCTGTGAAATCCTAATCCAGGAAGGATACAACCCGCCTGTTGAAAATGATCACAGCAGTGTTTTCCAAGCTTTAGGGTAGTGTCTACTAGCAATTTCTAATAAGGATACTTGAATCAACACCACACAGCATAAACTGCAGACTTAAAAATATTAAATTAAAACAGCTCAGTGATCACATAATATGGACGTTTCACCAGTGAACTGGTGGTTTTGACTCCACTTATTTTAGGAGTTAATTCAGAATTACCTCATGAGTGTTCAGAAATAACTCACTCAATATTAGCTTTCAACAGAACATAGAATTTAAAAGCAAATTAACTTTTGCACCTGTAAATGCAGGATCTCAAGTAAAAGTTGATGTCCAACTTCATCAATTACTACACACATAATTTCTGGGATCTGTATTTGGAAGATGCTAAAAAGAACTGGATTGGTTTCAGAAACAAGCTGTAAGAATTATCAATGATTCGAAATAGCTAACCTTTGGTAAGACAACAAATAAAAATCTGTTTACTTTAGTGAAGACTTCATCCCAGTCCAAATTTACACAAGACTACCTTAATAGAATCATAGAATCATAGAAACATTAACGTTGGAAAAGACCTCTAAGATCATCGAGTCCAACCGTCAACCCAACACCACCATGCCCACTAAACCGTGTCCCTAAGCGCCTCATCTACACGTCTTTTAAATACCTCCAGGGATGGGGACTC
>NW_008794407.1:4904310-4914842 GCF_000699145.1 Aptenodytes forsteri | reverse complement strand
CGCCAGCTCCCTCAGCACTCTCGGGTGGATCCCATCTGGCCCCATAGACTTGTGAGCGTCCAGGTGGCGTAGCAGGTCATTGACTGCTTCCTCTTGGATTATGGGGATTTATCCTGCTGGTTGTCCCTCTCTTCCAGCACTAGACGACCACATAATGTGGCAGATGAAGATATAATGAGATACAGCAGTAGAAAGCTGGAGAGGCAACATTCTAGAACCTTTTCTTTTTGTCTTTACAGGTTGTAATTAATACTTGGAGCTGTTTTCCTCTTGGATTATGGGGATTTATCCTGCTGGTTGTCCCTCTCTTCCAGCACTAGACGACCACATAATGTGGCAGATGAAGATATAATGAGATACAGCAGTAGAAAGCTGGAGAGGCAACATTCTAGAACCTTTTCTTTTTGTCTTTACAGGTTGTAATTAATACTTGGAGCTGTTTACCTGGAATTTTGTGGATTCTCTGACACTGCAAGCCTAAGCAAAAACAGAATATCATTCAGAAACACATGTCCTACCTTCATGTTGTCACAGACCGGACAATCCAGAGACTCCCCTATGCTCTACCACTTAGCAGACTACTCAGTCTGTTTCTCTGCAAAATTTAAGAACTACATCATTTGAACTGGACAAGCAATTTTTTGAGGATGTGTTTATTTGTGAGTTTCCTAGTGCTTTTTGTCTCCAATAAATGGTATATGATCATACTGTTCCTAAACTTGTTTAGGTGTTTGCTGAATCTTATGTGTATTTCCTTTTAAAATACAGTACTAACCCCTGAAGTCCCAATCTGGGTAGGTAATATTCCCATTTAAACTTAGTCTTTCTTCACAAGAAGGACAATGAAATCATGGACTTCTTTTTTTCAGAATCTGTATGAGAAGAGAAGGGTGGGTTTGTTTTTCTCTTTAAGAGGCAGATTCAAAGGTGATTCAGTTAAGATGTTGGTCTTTAAAATGCTTTTAGAAAGTTGAGTTTTTTCCCCCCCATCTGGAGGAATAAAAATGTTTATTAACATTTATCATAAATATTTCTTTCTTCCCCCTCTAAAATGAGAAAAGGTGTTCAAAGCAGCTAAATTCTAGTACTGTCATGTCAAAGCTTTTTGGACCACTCAAAATTGAAAACAGTAATAAAATCAAAGATCAAAATCTCTGAAATTAGTTCATTTATTCAAGGACTTGCATACTTTGCTGTTAAACATTCTAAATTATATTTAACTTTAAAATGCAGGCCTTAGGGGGGTTTGTTTTTACTAAATTCGGGGTTTTACAGAGAAGTTCAATAACTCAGTATGGTTTTTGAGAGAACCAGATCTAATTTCACAAATCCAATTATTTTTGTCTATGTTTTGGAAATCATGGTCTCTTTGAAAATAGCCACTGCATACTCTTCTCAGTTGGTCAGCCACAGAACAGGAAACACTTTTTTGCATCTACATACACATTCTTTTCAGACTAGAAACATGGGGTTATTCCCATGGAAGACAGAATTCCCAGAGCAGGAGATATTTTCTTGTAAACAAATCTCTCTACTGCTGACACTGTTTGGTTACAAAGTCACTTAATGATGTTTGATATTCTCTTCCCTTGTCACCCATATTTCCCATGGCTCTGTTGTGTAGAACTACAACCCTTAGCAGCATGCTGATTTTTAAAAAAAGGCTAAAACCCTCCACTCAAGTAGTCACACTCCCAACTGCAGCTGGAACAGAGTATTATTAAATTAATTCATTAAATCATTTCTCTTATGACTCCATATTATAAAAAATTTCTCTAGCATGGGTCCTCAAACCTGTTTGCCCATTCCTACTATACAAAGCAGTACTGTTATGGAAACTGTTTAAATTTCTGGAAGGAGAGGATACACAGCCTCCCAATATTGGCCCTTAATTTGGACTTCGTTTGAAGCACTGCCCTGTTCACAGTTCTTCCTGAAGGTCTTCACTAATGAGTGGAAACCACTCATCTCCCAGCCACAGAGCATGGATGAGCAGTCACGAGAAAGCAAATTCTTAATTTAATAAAACAGCCCACAAGAAAACAGGAAGTTCGCAAATCAATTCTGTATTGTACTTACAAGCTGGAATGTCAATCAAGCCATCAGCAACATGCAAATTACTACTAAGATTATCCGACTTATCTATCAACCTAGTATCCTTGGCAATGGGCAAACCGCAGTATCTGAGGAATCACTGCTTTGCACCCAGTCCTCACCACTCAAAATCACACCAAACCAAAAACTTGCGGTGAACTTGCAAAACAGAAGATGACAGTGAGTTGTGTACAAAAGAAAAGCACTTTGACTGGAAATACAAACCTAATACATTTTCTTGAGGATTAGTTTGAGACTCTGTATTCAAGTGCAGTCTAGAAAAATTAGTATGTGCGAATGAAATTATAGGTGCCACCAGTACTAAAAGGGTCAGACTATCACAGAAGAGCTGGATGACTTCAAGAACTTGTGTGATACAAATCACAATTAAATGTAATGTTCTTGTAGGCTAACTCCAAATACCTCCTGTAACATAATCTTAGAATATACTGGGTATGGATAATATTTTAAGCAGAAATAAAGAAACACTAAGCCAGGAAACTACTAACAGAAATGCAAAAATTGTAGGTCTTGGAACACTGTGCAATATTCTGGTAATGCATTACTCAGGAATTATGAACTCAGACTGGAAAACAGTCTGGGAAGAGCTAGTAAGATCATCAGGGACACAGAAGGATTCAGACACATGAAAAAAGGTTAAAAGACCTCTTGATTAGCTTAGCAAATAGCAGGTGTTCAATAGCTTACATACAGAGAAACATGAAGGAAAGTAAGCTGTACAGATCTATAAAGGTGACATGGAAACCTTTGAGTGATACTTTTATCAATGTTTTATCTAGAAATTTCAAGGTAAACTGCTGGTTATTACCAGCTATTAAGGATTCTGAGATATGCTGCCAAAGAAGTGAAAGGGAAAAGGAAATAATTTTAAAATGCAGCTTGTTATACATGCTTTTAAATGCTGATCCAATAACCTGTATCATATCAAATGAAATAACTTTAAAAAAAGCCTAGGAGCCCTAAATTTAATCTTTTGTCCCAAGCCTTGTTACCATTAGGCTGCCTTTTTGTAAGAGCTGCAAACAAATCCATTTGCCCTACCTTAGAGTGGAAGGCAAAAAACTAATCCCAATAAGATAATTGTAAATATCCCACAGCTTACTTCAGTGTTTTATCTCCCAGAAACATGAGGAGCTGAGAGTGGCATCTGTAACTGTCTAGCACCTAATTAAGCAGGCATAAGTCTGTTAGAACCTATGTGAGATGCTAATTTATTAGGAAATGAACAGAGGCAACTCCAGAGAGCTGTGGCCAGATATATCACTGGTTTACTGGACTAAAAATCTACATTAAGTGCCTTTTTCACTGGAATTAAACACACACATTGCAGTTTAAAAAAGGAAAAAAAAAAGGGAGGGGGGGAAGGGAGGGGGGAAAAAAAATAATAGGGGAAAGAAAAAGAGGTTAAGCTGGAAAATAGCTGTCACTTAAAAAGCAAAGGCTGAATGTAAAGAGCAAAAAATAATAATAAAAAAACAAGTAAGACAAATTACAGCACATTTCTCTCCTCACATTTATAGATTTTAATCTGTTCTTTGCTTATTTGTTTTGGGTTTTTTTTCTGTAAACCAATATGCGGTTTCTGCAAACATCTCAGACATGAAAGTGCTCATCAGCAGCAACAGTTTTCAAGAAGCTAGGGTTCTTCATTGAAATAAAACACAAGTCTAAGCATTTTTTTTCCCCCAAATACAAAAAAAATTTCTTAAATAACTAGTTAGTTATCTACACAACACAACTCAGTGCGCAGTATACACCTTAGAATTTTCCAGATACCTTAATAAATTTCTACTCTAACACCACCTGAGAACTAAGTTAAATGAAGATGGTTTCAGAAGCAAAGTGGGTATCTGCTGGAGTTCAGTATGTTCTTGAAAAGGCAAAAAATCTCTCTTTTAGAGTTCATAGTTCATAAATGGCTTTTCCTGTCCATCTCAAGTCCCTTCTACAAAGGCAAGCTTGGAAAAAAACCCCAACAACCAAGCAATAGACAAAGATACTTCATTTGTTACTTGTAAGAGTTACAAAAAGTGAAAATCTCCTTCGTAACATTAACTACAGAGGTCTTGGAAGGCCTTCATAAGAACATACAGCAGAATAACACATTTCCCAGGACAGGAATGCAGTCGCTGTAGGAAAATAAACACCGCAGGTGTGCGTTTACATGATAATTGGATTAATGGATGTGAATAAAAGGAAGCCCACAAGCTGGTTGAACTCTTGCAATCAAAAAAATATCACTGTTTAAGCATAAACTTAGCTGAATGGTAGTAATGACATGACAAACTTTTAACTGAGCTTCTGTCCTTCCTATACATACCAAATCTCCTTCCAGGTTATTTTCATTTAGGAAGTAGTATTTTCAACACACTAAACTGTCACAGTCTTTTCTAGAGGGAATAAAGAAGAATGGCTTTGGCTGGCATACCAAAACTGTGCAGGTCAAGACTACTAAGGCCTTCGAGCATGTTGTAGGAAAAATACTGTCTTATTCACAACAGCTGTAAGTAACTTTCAGAAACCTACATTCAGTTCGTATGCACAACTTCAAAATTTAAGCACCACTGTAACAGATACACAAACTTACAGTAGCTGAAATCCATATGCATCAGTCAGTAGAGTTAAGGGTCTGGAATTCAATTTGCAAGTATGTTCTAACCTGACAGCATGCTGGTTGAGTGGATATATTCAACAAATTATTATGATTTACATCAAATATAACACGAAATATGCCGAGTAAGTATTTAAAAAAAAAAAAATCTGCAGTTGCCTCCGAGTCATCCTTCTATAGAGCAGTAAGAGATAAGACAAAGCACCCTAGCAGATCAAAAAGATGTGACATCCACTTACATGAACCTCTTAGAGTTGCTCAAGAATTAAAACTGAAAAGCATGTGCCTTCTGCAATAGAACTGCTTAACAAAATACGAAATCCAGCCCCAAACACCTGGCAATGGAACAGTTAAAGGATTTGAAACAAGCATGCCAAAGACATATGACTGTTGGTCCTGCCAACTCTTGTTAGAGATAATAGAAAAAGGAAGGTGGTCAGAGAAAACCTATAAAAATAAATGCTTCCACTGATATGCACTGATGTTTCGATACAGGAACTAAATTCCCAGACAATTCTTTTAAGTACCCATTTCTCCTTTCCTGTCCTCATAAGCCTTTCCCCTTCACAACAGGTGAATGTAGTGTTAATTTCTCACATTAGCTATGCAGCACTAGTCTTTGTTTTACCCTGCCTTGTACCCCTTGGATTTCTTTCTGTGGAGTCCTCTTATCCTTTACTTCTAACACAATAGATTCTGTTGCTCTCCATGCTAGATCCCAGGGATCCTTCACAGAGTGTTTCAGAGCACCGCAAGGGAGGAACCGAAAGAACTGTGACTGCTAGAGCTCCCTTTCCGACTTGCTTGATTCATCCACGTGGCACACAGCACAGAATGATACCATCTCTCATATTAGTGTCTGACATTTTATGGTTACCTTTAGCTCACCCAGAAAGCCACCAAGAGTAAAGATGTTTTTCCTCTTTATTTATACAGCATACTTTACAGGGAAGAACGCTGATACACTATCACTGCCACAACTCCCCACTGTGACCTTGGACACTCTTCCTGACAAAAACCTACCACGATTATTAGCTTCGTCACTCCTGCTTCTAGACCTGTCTGTAATATTCAATGTGATTTCAAAATATAAAAGCAAGCATGGTTCTTAGACAAGAAGAAAAGATTATCTGAAGTTTTTAATGTCCTTTCACTATATTAAGAGACTAGGTGCCTTTGTTTCTCATTTTCACCAGGTGTAAGCTGAGCCTAACTATAATCTTTACTTTGATACTTAATATACATTCACACAAATGCAGATGTGCTTCCAAAAGACTTAAGGATTTGCCATAACTATGTCTCATTACAATTTACTGTCTTACTACTGTACAGTTAACACTAGCCCAGCTGAAACGAAACATGTTCTCATTGTACAACTAGGTTTATATAAGACTTAAACTTCTGAATTTATTCAGCAGAAGAATGTATGAACTCCAAACAGCACAGATAAGATTTACTTCCCAATTGATATCATCTCAAGTTTTGCAAGTTGTAAAATGTTAAACGATGCAAGAATAAATAGAAATATTGAGAAAATTTAGGAGAAATGTTAGGATTGTCATGATAAAATTTCTATTGGTTATTCCTTCCAAGATAATTAAATATAAAAACCAAACATTTTATTTACTAACTCAAAATGAGTTCAGGGGAAAATAATCATATACAATGTAATCTGCCTGTTTATTCAGTTCTTTGCTCAGTGACAAAAAGAAAACATTTTATGAACTTCTAGTTTCCTTCACTTATTACAGTTTTATTTTAAAGAAGAAAATACTTATTAGCTGCTTTTTTACACTTAAAGGGAAAGTTACCTCACCCATGTGAATGACTGCAGCAGTGAACCTATGTACCAAAAAACACATTGATTTCCTTCTTTTTAATTCTGGTTCAAGGAAAAGCAAAATCAAGATGCATCATTCTTTGAGGAAGAAAATGATCTAATTTTATCATCAGTTGACATTTAACTTTTAACTTAATAAATCTTAATATTAAAAGTCAATACTGGGCTCATTAAAGAGATTCTGCAATTCTGGATGATGATTCCACTCTTCTTGTACTTCTTTCCATGAAATACACATTGCCCTTAACACATAGGCTTCCTGTACCTAACCTAAGCACCAATTCAACATGCTATTAAATGCATGTCTAATATTTAAGCATGTGGATTAAGCACTTCTTATGTAAACTGCTGTCATGTGTACTCATTTACTGAATCATGGCTCTAGTTTTGTTTCTTTTTGGAGGCAGTGGTAGTTTGCAACATGTGATTTATAGTTGCTAGACAGTAAGACCATATGTACATAATGCAGTAACAGTAATGAATGATAAAACGGTTAAAAGTTTTTGAAAGAAAAATTGATCTTGCGTGATCTTCAAATTGTTACTGCATTGGTGATTACTCTCATAAGTATTTACAAGACTTTGTAGCAAAAGTGAATCATCACAGACCCTGTGTCAATATTTTATATTCACTGCAAAAGCCTCTAGGCTGTGGAGCTGTGAATATCACTGGCAATTTGCCTGTGTTTTAACCCTGCTGATTAAAGCAATTAGAACTGAATTTTGCTGGCTCACCAGGTTTTCATGTTTGCTGATGCATCCCCTAAGCCTAAAGGGAGCACTGGTAGCACTTTGGGCATAATGCTTTAACCCTTATTCACGCACATGACGGGAATTACTTGCACCACAGATTATGATTATTTATATGCAATAAGGACTGAATCTACAACACTTTCTCAGGTGTTCCATACAGAGATTGGAGATAGAGGTTCTTTTCCCGGACTGGAATTTTTTGGATTCTTTTAAATGACAGTTATGTAGAGAGAAGAAAAACTAAAAATTCTGTAAGGAAGGGAGTGAAATCTTGGCTATTGCTTAACAGTAAGATTATCATTAAGAAAGGATGTTAGATTTCCCAGTTTGTTTAAAATAGATAGTATATTTAATTGCCCAGACAAGGCTATCAATAAGAGGTAATCAATCTATAACTTAATGAAATACCTCTTGTAGGATTAACTCCCTTCATTTATACTACCATGTTTGAATTTGTTGTGCTTAAGAAATAATTAGACAGTAAGAACCAGAAGTTCAATCATTGCTAATGAGTTTATTGGTTAGTAATAAACACTAACAGTAACATACACCTCAATCTAGTGTTCCAAGTTTGGTATTTTATCTAACTCTTTCCTAAATCCATAGCTCTGCAGATTAATTCTTCCTTTCTATTCCCCTTGCTTACATTTACAGAAGCTAAAGAGACTGTATGCACTTCATGGATTCTATACTGACAAACACCACCTGGCTATGTGGGTTAAAGAAAAGGAAGAGAAGAGATGAAGAAGCAGCAGCAGAAATACCTTCCCCTTCTTCTGAGACTAAAAAGAATCTTTAAGCATGACCACAATGCGTAAAAACACTATCCTCTGGTCCTCCTTGAGTATGTAACACAGGAACAGAACCTGCTGGGAGGAAGAGCTATGAATCTCATAGCCTCTCCTTCCACAGCACTACAGTTACAGGGATCCAAAGGAGGATAACAGTTGCTCAACTACTCTCTCTTTTTAGGGAAGAGGAACACTACACCAGCAGAATAACTTCTTACCAGGATCCAAAGAGATAGATGTATACAGATGTGTATTTGGATAGATATAAAAAAGCCTGTCAATTGTCTTGCTCATTTGGCACACCTCAAGGGCACAGGCAGAATGACTCATTGGCACCAAGCGGAAGTCTGCCCTCCCAGCTTCATGCTGCATCAAATTCCCACCTTCCTGCGTCACCTTCTCTGGTTATTGGAAAGCCAGTTTGGAATGCCTCTCCTTTTGGCAAAAGCTTTTCACCCGTGTCTTTGTCTTCACCGTTTTCCTGTATGCCGAGGCAATGAAAAATCTCTTCATCACTTCACGGGAACTTGAATGCGAGCTCTTGTTTAACAACGCTGTTCTCAACAGTCACAACAACGTCTGGGTTGTGCATTTGTTTTAAAGAAAATGTCATGAAAGAATGAGGTAGACCAGGTGATAATTTATGATTTTTTTTTTTTTTGCTTTTCTTGCTTTAAATAGCAATAGAAGTAACAGAATTCTGTAGATACTGAATGAACAAAAATTAACAAGATAGGTATGTAAGATATATTGTCCTCTAGGAAGCTTGTATTTTTGCATCTGTGCCATAGAAACAGCTTTCTTTTCTATGTCATGACTTAGGCCATGAAGATGATTAAGGGCTTGGAGCATCTGTCATACAGGGAGAGGCTGAGAGAGCTGGGATTGCTTAGCATCAGAAAGAGAAGGTTCAAGGAGGATCTCAATGTATTTAAATACATCAGAGACCGACTCTTCTCATAGGTACCCAGTGAAAAGACAAGAGGTAACAAGCACAAACTGAAACAACAGAGAACTACATCTAAACATTTTAAAAAAACAAAAATGAAACAAAATAAAAACTCCACACCTTTTGCTGTGACAGTGACCGAATACTGTAACAGGTTGCCCAGAGAAGTTGTGGAGTCACCATCCTTAGAGAGATTCAAAACCCAACTAGACATAGTTCTGGACAACCAGCTCTAGCTTACCCTGCTTTGGAGCAGGAGCAGGGATTAGACTAGGTGAACTCCAGAGATCCCTGCCAACCTCAGCCATCTCATGACCTGGCAAAAAGTATTTGAAGATGCTTCAGGAGTAGCAACTTATAAATGAAAAGCAAACTAAAGAAATTTAGTTGCAGAAGGCCGGTATAATATCTTACCTGTCTATATTCTTCGGTCAAAAATGTGTTCAGTACAGTCCTAAACATCCTTTATAAATATTTCATAATGGAATATTTTATTACTCTGTTCATTATCAGAACATAGTTGGGAGAAAGAGCTGGCTGATTATAGTCACTTTTTCGGTGTGAATTTTGAAATTATACATCCACCAATGTCTATGTAAAAAAACAGAAATACTGTATTGCAATGAAGAAAACAATAAGTTTGCTTTCTTTTGATAATCCAAGAAGGTATTTGAAAAGGTCTAGCCAGTTCAATGGGAAAAGTAAGGCACAATGAAATTACATTTCTACTTTTGTTTGTACATGGAAAAAATAAAAATGTCACTTTCGCTAAGTTAAAAATGGTCTCTCATATTGTAAAAATGTTATCAAAGCAGAAGAATAAAAAAAAGGTCAAGTTCATGACTGGATGCTTCACTGCATCTGTTTCCACATGGACTTGCCATTTTATTGAAAATATCAAGCACATAGATCAAAGTTCCATAGCAGTGAATTACTAGACCTGATAAGAAAAACCCATCCTAAAAAGTTTGAAGGTTGTCGCAGCACAGGTTAATTGTTTCATTGCCCACGAAAAAGGGCAAAAATATCCCAAACATTTTCTTCTCAAAAAGCATTATTAACAGCACTGAAAAAAACTCACTGTGTGACTTGAAAGCCACACAGGGATGTGGAGAAATACCCAGAAAAACAATAATAAAATGGAGCAGTGTCAAATACAACAGTTTTTTATAAATATCAACCCTTTGGCTTGGGAAGTTTAATTAGTGTATTCAGATCTCATTAGATTTTGCTTCTTTGGCTTTTTTCTGGCAGTATGGCCTGAAGTCAGTTCAAATTAAGTACTCTGAGTGCCCCACGAGATTGGGCTCATAATTATTTCTCACCTTAATATCAGCTGGTTCAGCTCAAAACAACCAAAACATGAGAAAGAGAAGAACACATTTTAAACCACATTTTAAGCCACCGAGGCGAAGGGCTCCGGAGCGGAGGATCGCGACGGGGGACCCTTCCTGAAGCGGCCAAACCACGGCCA